>NW_024424675.1:15316983-15515535 GCF_017311325.1 Ursus maritimus
TATATATATATATATATATATATATATATATATATATGCATTTCCCTACTGTATATTACCTCTATTGGTACATATTAAGTATCAGACTCCCATATACAAATATGTACAAAGAGCAGAGAACAGCTAAGCCAAGCAACAGATGGCAGTGATTATGTTACAAATTAAAAAAGAAAAATAACTTGGAAAATGGTTTACTTAAAATTGCAGTGAAAAATTTTTCAATATGAAGATGCAGAAACACCCCCTTTTCTTGACTACAAAGGAAAAATGAAAAAGCTTTAAAAACAAGTTGTGGCTTTTGTTTTAGGGAGTGGTTAAAATAGAAAAATTACGTTGCAAATAAACACAATGGAGTGAACCTCCCCCGCTCCTACAAATTATATTCTGTTATTTGACTTATGTTGCCACTGATTCTTCCAAAGGCTGAAACAATGGAAAATTTGCAACCATCCGACATTCTAATTCTAATCTTACCAAGTGAAGATAATCATCTCTCCTGTTACCTATTCAAAATAATTTATTAGAAAGAATATCATCTTTAGTTGTAGGTCAGGGATGGGCATCCCTTTAAAGTAAACGTTGGAGAGTAAATATTTTAGGTTTCACTGGTCATACGATCCTTTATCACAGCTACTCAACTCCACCATTGCAGACTGAAAACAACCATAGACAGTATGTAAATGAAAGCGTGTATCAGTATTTCAGTATAACTTTTTTTTAAAAGATTGGTTGATTGATTGATTGGTTGATTGATTGATTGATCTGAGAAAGAGCGCCTGCACCAGTGTGGGGTGGGGGTATGGTGGAGGCCAGGGCAGCAGAGAGGGAAAGAATCTCAAGCAGACTCCCTGCTGAGTGTGAAGCCTGAGGCAGGGCTGGATGCCACAACCCAGAGATCATGACCTGAACCAAAAACAAGAGCCAGACACTTAACTGACTGGGCCACCCAGGAGCCCCCCAATAAGACCTTATTTACAAAAGCAAATGGTAGCCTGGATTTGGCCCATAGGTTGCAGTTTGCGAACTCTTGTACAGGAAGAAGTAAGCTCAAGATTTCTTGAAACTCTCTTTTAAAGTAACTGAGCAAAAAGGAACCTGGGTGGCTCAGTTGGTTAAGCATCAGATTCTTGATCTCAACTCAAGGGTCTTGATCTCAGGGTTGTGAGTTCAAGACTTGCATTGGATTCCATACTGGGTGTGGAAGCCAGAAAAGAAAAGAAAAGAAAAGAAAAGAAAAGAAAAGAAAAGAAAAAAGGAAAGGAAAAGAAAGAAAGAAAGAAAGAAAGAAAGAAAGAAAGAAAGAAAGAAAGAAAGGAAGAAAGAGAAAGAGTAAGGAGCATTTATTGCCTCATAAGTGTATCATTTCTTTATTTCTCTGTGGCACGGAATGCATAGCTTTATTCTACGAATATGCTGTAAAGAATAAGCCTGCATGATACAACAGATTTGAAGCAGGGCATGTTTTATATATGAAGTCAAGCAACTGTCTGTCTAGGTGAATGTAAGTGAATATAAAATTTTGGCCCATAACAACCCAGTAGCAGCAAAACAGCCTGCCTGGCAACAGCAAAATTCACAATAAAGAAAAATCTAAGGAAATCATCTTGCAAAATACATGTTCCTCACAGGATAATGTTTGGTGTATCTAATTCATAACTATTCAAATTAATCTTTCCTATAACCATGTGAGAAATGTGGTTGTTAAAATAGCATTTCTCATTAGCATTTTTTGTGTAAATGAAATATGGAACTGTACCAATCATATATAGATAATAGGCTAACTTTCATTAAATATGGCTAAGATATGTTCTCTGGGGTTTCTTTTCAATGCCATACTTGTCCAAGGACAGCATAATCCCTCAAGATGTTAACTGAGTTCCTACTGTGTGATAGGCAATCTTTTAAACAGTACAATTATGTTCTTCTCTTTTATGCCAACACATGAAATCTAGGAATTTGTAAATGAGAGGTTTATGGTATCATTTTTCACCTTGTTACTCAATCTGTGGTCCCCAAACCAGCAGGATGAGCATCCCTGGGGAGCTTGCTAGAGAGACAGAATCTTGGTCCCCATTTCAGACCTGCTATATCAGAGGGTGTATTAGCCAAAAACCCAAGGGTTTAGTGCGCGCACTGGAGCTGGAAAGCACCTATGTAGTGTATCAGAACCACGGTCAAGTAAGTGCTTCTCCAGTGGTCTGGAGTCCTGGTTCCAACATCCTTAGGACTAATTTCTTTTTTTTTAAAGATTTTATTTATTTATTCGACAGAGATAGAGACAGCCAGCGAGAGAGGGAACACAAGCAGGGGGAGTGGGAGAGAAAGAAGCAGGCTCATAGCGGAGGAGCCTGATGTGGGGCTCGATCCCATAACGCCGGGATCACGCCCTGAGCCGAAGGCAGACGCTTAACAACTGCGCCACCCAGGCGCCCCCCTTAGGACTAATTTCTTATCAAAGAATATCTTGGCTTTGAGGATAGTCCAACTCTTTTAGTTTATAAAATAATCGTAGTGCCTTCCAAGCATATATTATAAGCCTCCTCCTGAGATACATATTCTTCACAAGAATAGCTGAAGCCAACTCTATATAATGGAGTAACATACTAAGTTTTGATGGATTGTTGAAGTTGGGCAAAAAAATCCATGTTGACTCTCCACTCCATGGGTAACATACTAGTCAGCCAGTTACCCACGTTAGGATATGCTTCTATGTGCTCTGGTGGAAAGTTATGATTGAACCTGAACCAGGTGAAAAAGCTAATATGTTACTTAATGTCTATACCCAGAAAATTCATTTGTCTTCATGACTTTCCTCTTTCTCATCCATGAATGTTGGGAGAATCGATTTTTGTCCTCATGGTACGATGACCAATGCAACTCAGAAAAAGGGCACTACCTGATTCTAAGTTGCTCATACTTGATGCTTGAATTTTTAAATATTGAGATCATCTATTCACATAATTACTAATCTCCTTTGAATGTATTTAATAGTTGATCCCTCATTTAGTTAAAGACTTTTATAAATTTTGATGAGACCAGTTATCACCTTGTCCCTTTTTGGGTGCATATGGTTGTGGTAATAAAGTGTACCCTACATCTGTATATTTGTTTTTTATTCCAGAAGAAGGGGCAGAAGGTGGCAGTTGGTCACTGCTTTCTTCTTGTTCAGCCTTAGCTGAAAGTTGCTTGACAGGTTTGGGTTCTCAAGAATGTGAGATTAAATCTACAGATAAAAGTTGGAGAAATAGCTGTAGTACTTACACAGGAAAAATATGTTTCACATCTAGAAAATTGTTGCTTGGTGTAGTGATGACTCAGTGTGTGTATGTGTGTGTGCATGTGCGTGCGTACCCATGTTTAAAACTGTTTATTGGGGAAATATGTGTCTATATTTTTCAGAACATTGAACCAATAAGAGCATTGTCATAGACACATCATTTTCAACATTTAGGTTTTATACTCATCCAATTATACAAACACTTAGTATTTAAGTGCTAAATAAATCCCTAAGCTTCTTAGAAAGAGAAGCAGCTTCCTGTCCCAACACTACCCAATTTCCCTCTTTCCAGATATAAATACTTTTCAATTATTTTACCTGATTATTTTGGCATTTAGTTCCATGTCATTAAATGATATACTTAGCCTACTACTAAATGATTCATTCTGTTCATTGTTAATTTCTCAATACGGAAGATGAAGAATTTGCTCTTTGTCAACATCTTTTCCCCATTTTTCTCCTGCCTCCCTTATCCCACCACGGATGTAGATTTATCTTCATTTTGGTTAGCTTTTATTTCATATTTATATTGTTATTCATATATGTATATGACACATATATGTATATGCATACATATGTATACATGTAGAAATATGGCACACATATATAGTAATGATATATATTTACATTATGTGTGTGTATATACATATGTGTATGTATGTATATGTGTGTGTGTGCATAAATACACTATTCATAGCTAAGTCGTGTAACTGTCACGATTACTTTTCCTTCCTGTATACTTTTATTCTCAATGACTTGTTTTATCACTTGATCAGCTCGTTTTGTAGTTACCACTAATTCCAATAGATAGAGCCTCATTGTTCAAAACTTCTGTGACAATCACAAACACACTGAATAGTCTCTCAATCTCTTTTTCTTGAAGAAATCTTCCCCCGGGACTTCTGATGCTCTCCAGTCTGGAGTCTCTGTCCATTAAGCTCTGGACCACCATCTTCTGGAGCTTTCCTTTCCTCAGACTGAGAATTCCTTTTGTCACATCACTGTGCTGGAACTCTCAATTTTTGTCTTCCTCATTTTTGCTTAACCCTTTGGTTTCAAGAATTTTATCTTTATGTAGCTTCCTGTCAGTGTGCCAAGGATGTAAATTATTTGAAAGTTGACATGTTTATAAAAATGTTTTTACTCTGCCCGTCACAGTTAATTGACATTTTGGCTCAACAGAAACATTCTAGTTTAAAAATCATTTTTTCTTAGAATTTAGGGGTTTTTTTTTCCATTGTCTTTTTGCTTTCAGTATTGCATTAGAGAAATCTGACTCTCTCTCTTGATCCTCCATATAAAAACATCTGTTTATTTCTTCTCTGGAAATTTGTGGAATCTTCTTTTTGCCCCCAGTGGCCTGAATTTACATGAATTTTGGACTATGGGTTATTTTCATTTATTATAATGGGCATTCATTGGGGTCTTTTAATTTCAAAAATTGTGGGAAATGCTCCCGAATTCTGGGAAGTGTTCTAGAATTATTTCATTGAGTACTTCCCCTTTTGAACTTCTCTCTTTCTGGAACACCTCCTGTTTTGGATATTGGACCTTCTGGAATATCCCTCTTGTTTTCTTTTCTTTCCTGTCCTCATGTCTTTGTCTTTTTGCTCTACTTTCTGTGCCATCTCCTCAGTTAAACTTCCAACCCTTCTGTTTCAGTTTTCCTCTCCGCTATCATGTTTTTCATTCCGAAGAGCTCTTTTTTATAGCGTCTCTGGCTCCTTTCCAATTCTCTCCATAATGTTAATTTACTTTATTTTTAAAGTCTCCTTCTAATGGCTAGTCTTTGTTCCCACCTGTTTGCTTTCTCCTGCTTGCTTCGCTTCTATTTTTCATATCAGACACTTCCCACAGATATGTGGTGACCTTTGGTTGCTAGTTTATTTTAAAGAGTGGAGCAAGGAAAAAAGCTGATTGAAAGCTCTAAATACATGGGCAGAGTTTACAAAGTGTGGCTCATACTGTAAAATGATCAGATGGGGCTATTTCTTTGGGTAACTTCAATAGCAATATATCTAGTCTTTTCTCTCATATTTGTCAGTTTTCCCAGCAAAGATTCTCTTATGGGTTAAGATATTGGCATATTTTAAAATAAGTGTGACTTCTAGCTATCGTTATTTAGAAAAAGCTTAGGAAATATTTACTTTGTGCGCATGACCTCCTGTGTAACTATAATAATCATATGAGTTAAGTGACATTATTATCTGCAACTTAAAGGTGAAGAAATGGGGTTTGGGGAAATGGATTACCTCCTTATCAATGTCATATAGTGAGTAATGTAGGAGCCAGGATTTGAATCCAAAACAGCTTTCTCCAACATAGGTTTAACAATGTTTTAGAATGTTATAAATGCCTCACTTAAATAAACATATGAATTCCATGAACACGAGGTTACAATAGATAATCAGTAATGTTGGGTAAATATAGGCCAAACAGAACTCTGAAACCCAAGGGCGGCACAAGACTTTCATCTCCACGCGTAGCATGTAGATTTGCACAGGCCCCCGGGTTCAAAAACAGTTCAACAGGCTGCAGAGAATGAAAACTCGAAACAAGATTTCAAATTAGAACTTCGGACGGCCAACGACGGGAGTAGCTGTACGTTTCCTATATATCTCTCACTCTATATGTGCTCTCTCTGTTAACTGACATTTTAAAGCCTGACAAAAACGTTGCAGGAAAGATTATTTTTCTACTTCATGACTATTTAAAAAGCTGTTACCTAGAGGCGCCTGGGTGGCTTGGTAGTTGGGCATCTGCCTTCGGCTCAGGGCGTGATCCCAGGGTCCTGGGATCGAGCCCCACATCGGGTTCCTCCACTGGGAGCCCACTTCTTCGTCTCCCACTCCCCCTGCTTGTGTTCCCTCTCTCGCTGGCTGTCTTTCTCTCTGTCAAATAAATAAATAAAATCTTGAAAAAAAAAAAAAAGCTGTTACCTACTCTGAATGTATTATTCTAACTTGTAACTTCAAACACTTTTGGAGAGATAACCGTGGCTAGGTAACTGCCGCTGCTGTATTTGGAAATACCTAAAACCGTCCGTGGGGCTATAGTCACTGTTTTATTTTTTTTATTGAGATATAATTGACATATAACATATTAGTTTCAGATGTACAGCATCATGATTTGATATTGGTATATATTGCAAAATGATCACAAGTCTAGTTCACATCCATTACCACACACAAATTTTTTTCTAATGATGAGAACTTTCAAATAGACAATACAGTGTTATTAACCATAGACACCATGCTATAGATTACATCCCATGACTGATTTATTTCATAACTTCAAGTTTACACCTTTTGACTGCATTCATGCATTTTGCTCTCCCCACACTGATTCCTTAATTGTGTTATTTTACATTTTCTGTAGTGATTACATTGCAATTACCTGGTTTTACTTTCTCAATAACACCTTTTAATTTTATTTTCTCTGTATTCGATAAAATTTTTTTAGAAGATTTATTTATTTATTTGAGAGAGAGAGACAGAGCGGTGGAGAAGGAGGGAAGGTCTCAAGCAGGCCTCACACTCTGCACAGAGCCCAACACATGGTTGGATCTCAAGACCATGAGATCATGATCTGACCAAAACCAAGAATTGGACACTGAACCGACTGTGCCACCCAGGTGCCCCTCCATATTCAGTATTTATACAAACAAAAAACTTTTGTTATTAACAAAGGCCTAGCAAAAAAATGTTATTGTCATTAATCTAAATTTCTCTTTGAAGCTCTATGTTTAAATGAAGAAGTAGTCTAGGGGCACCTGAGTGGCTCAGTGAGTTAAGCAGCTGCCTTCCACTCAGGTCATGATCCCAGGGTCCTGAGATCAAGCCTCGCCACGGGCTCCCTGCTCAGTGGAGAGCCTGCTTCTCCCTCTCTGTCACACTCTATCTCTCTCTCAAATAAATTGATAAAATCTTATAAATAAATAAATAAAAATAAATGAAGAAGTAGTCTACAGAAGCAAAGAATTGTAAACTCCTCCCTCCACTCTGCCATACACATACCTTTTACTATTTAAAGATATGAGTAAATACTCTATATAATTATCTTTTGTATTAGGGCCCCTAGTTACAAATATGATTAAGTAAAGATAGCTTTCCTCCCTCTAAAAATACAAGCAAGTGAGATGAAAAAGTTCAGAAAATGACATTCATTCATTCTGTAAACTAAATCCAATATGTAAAATAAATAGGAGTTTAAGAATTATCCTGTTATAAAGGTGGCTGAGAAGGGTATTGTACCACCATTTAATGCATCTGATTTGTTTGCTCAAGTAGCACAAATGGGATGTTTCAGATTTTGGAAAACACATGCCAACCAAACTCGTACATTTATAAAAATAGCTGGCATATCTTACAGATCCCTCTAAGTACAATTATGGCTTTCTCTATGCAACTACTTGTTGTGTAACAATGTCTTCATTTTTTAAGCTTTGTAGATGTTTATAAGCCTTTAACTATTTCTTCTAAGAAAATTCAAGTTGAGTGGTGCGGTAGACTGAAAGCAAAGAAGGCTTTAATTCTCTACGTTTCTCTGGATCTGTACTTTCTACAAAGTTCTTTCGCAGCTTCTCCCATCTAGTGGTGGAGTCTTTGCCTACTCCTCAAATCTGGGCTGGTGTTGTCTCTTAGTGTGCCCAGAAAATTGGTACAGAAGTGTAATACGCCAGCTCTGAGCCCAAGTCTCAACCATGCCCAGCCACCGTGGGATAAGCCCTGGATGTGAGAAATCAATGAAGAACTTACTCATTCCAGCCGAACTCATCCTAGACCAGCTTAGAGCCAGCCTACTCCCAAACATGTGAGAGAGCCCAGCCAAGGCCAACAGAGCTGCCTTCCCACCCATAACTGATTGCAAATGTATGGGTGTATCCAGCTAAGACCAGAAGACCTGTCCAACTGACCCACATACCCATAAGCAGTAAAAATGTCTGCTGTTTTAACCCACTAGGTTTGGGGGTGGTTTATAACACCATTGTTGCAGGAAGAGATAAGTGATATGAGCGTGGATATCCCTAGCTATTAATCTAGACTCTTAGTAAACTCATAATAGACTTTGTAAAATCAATTCTTTAGTATTCTTTTTCTTTGCAAATCCAGAGTTTGCTTCCACTTGACCAAAATCATTCAGGTCATGACTTTCCTATGTTCTTTTTAGAAATCCTAAAAAATTCCATTTTCACAGACTAGAATTCTGACTCTAATGTTAGTAAAGAGTAACAAAACACTATTTACGTACCAGGAAAATAAATTGACGTATTAAATGTTATGACTCATCATCTACACTAAACTAAGGAATAACTTTCATTTTTATGACACTTGAGTTTTTTTAAGTGTGTATTCTTTTGTATATTTCCAGAGACAATTCAGGAAGTAACTATTTTCATCATCCTGATTTCTCACATAGGAAATCTAAACCCTACAAACCAATGAGTGACTTTTCCATTTTCATGCAATTTTTCATGATAGGTTGAAAAAAAAAGTACCTTTCTTCTAGTCTAATTGACACATGGTGGGGAGCCTGGGTAGTGCAGTCGCTAGGCGTCTGCCTTCGGCTCAGGGCGTGATCCCAGCGTTGCGGGATCGAGTCCCACATCAGGCTCCTCCGCTGGGAGACTGCTTCGTCCTCTCCCACTCCCCTGCTGTGTTCCCTCTCTTGCTGGTTGTCTCTCTGTCACATAAATAAATAAAATCTTTTAAAAAAAATAATTGACACATGGTACTTCATGAGCCCCATGAACTATTCTGCAGGAAGGAAAGGTGAATGTAAACCCTTTCAAATATTTCATTTTAATACTTACATTCGATAACTATATATTATGTGGTTATAATAACTTATAATTAGGTAGCACTTCAGGGATTTCAAAACCTTGATATTGCAGGAAGGGAAGTTAAGCATCTCTTTCCATAGATGGAAATACTAAAGTTTAGAAAGGTTAATGAGTTCACCAGGGTCATACAATGATGGAACCAGATGTGGTTCATCCCAGTTTTTAGACACCAATACCAGAAGCCTGAGTCTGACCCTTTGCTTGAAAGAGACTTATTCAGGTCATTTCCTTAATATTCTGCAAGTTACAAGTTGCACACCAACACAGCTGAGATCATCATGGCCCTAGAGGAAAAGCCATGCCAAGTAAGAAGACTGGTGTTGGGTGAGCCCTGTGGAGACTATACAAGTTAGGACTCACTCAGACACACCACACAGAAGGATCTATTCATGAAGAAATAGACCAAACTGATTCACTGGCTTCTGCTGTGTGTGTTGTTTGGAGTTCATAGAACAATCTTTGAATCAGTATTTTGTTCTCTAAAAAAGGAGGGGTAAGGGAACTGTCACATTCAATTAATGAAGAATATCCTTTGATACTAGCAGTGTGGATGGATTGAGTCTGTACTTACTGTGCAGAGAGTATGCCAGTTGTTCTCTGGAGGAATTTGGATACAAATTACAGCCTGCAACCCTCTGGAACTCAGGACGATAGCCACAACCGACAGCTGCACGCAGAGTAAGTGGTGAGTTAAACCATGGACCCCATCTGTTTATGCTTCTTGACAAGAACAAGTTACTCTTCCAAAGATTGGCAGCGGCCCCGTTAGCACACCAGGTCCTTTCAAGTACATTAGCTTCCTCAGTCTCCAGTCAAGCGTAGGCTAAGTGCTCAAGTGAGTTTTCACTTCTATCACTTAAGGCTTGGGATAACAGACTCACCATGTTGGTTGTATTCCTTTGACCCCTCCAGATCCACTCCGTATCCTTCTACATTTTGCTCTCTGCCCTGGTCCCTGGGATGCTAACCTGGATGGATTTATTAATAGGAGTATCTTGCTCTCTGTCTTCTGGTTGGCTTTAGTCATGGGGTGCACTAGGATGACGCAGAAAGAAAGAAGGAAGATAAAGTCAGGATCTTTATTATCCTGGCTCCCTGCCTGCTGGATCTCTGTAAGTTAGTTGGTTTCATCTACTAAGGACAATAGTTCCTATCAAGTTGCCCTTACAGCTTTCTCCATGGGCTCTGGGAACTACTTCTCCTGGTAATAATGGCTCCCTGTAATTATTACTAGTATCAGGTCCGGCACCATCCCCTGTTTTTTTCCCTAACCTTTATAATAGTCCTTTTATTAACCTTCTCAATTACCCAGAGTGTGTCATCTGCTTCCTGCTGGGACCCCTGACTCACTGGACCCACTCAAGGTTATTGTGTTCGTTTATTTAAAAACACATGTGATACATTGATTGCATTTTAATGAGCAGTCTATATGCTGTATTGAAAGCACAAGACTTGGTTTTCATCCCAGCCATATGTGACTTAGCTTTGTGACCACAGGCAATTAAATTCTATTTTGAAAACTTTTTTTTTTTTTTTTTTTGGTCATCTGATATATGCCAGGCACTGGCTAGGACCTGGGAATACAAAAATAAATAATACAAGATATCCACTCTCATGTAGCTCATAATCCTAACAGATGAGGTAGAGACATAAACAAAGATCACTAATACAATGTGATAAAAGCTATGTGGTGATTTATAAAGATGCTATGTTTACCTACAATGACCTTCAGTTTTCTCATTTGGTAAATG
Organism: Ursus maritimus; assembly: GCF_017311325.1. Lineage (NCBI taxonomy): Eukaryota > Metazoa > Chordata > Mammalia > Carnivora > Ursidae > Ursus > Ursus maritimus. The sequence goes on from NW_024424675.1 coordinate 15,327,854, forward strand.
AGTACAACGATATCCATTCTGTTGATTTCATGAGATGAAAAAACAAGTGATTCAATGACATCGGTGAAATGTTTTGAAATACTTAAGAATATTCAACAGTAAAGTTATAGAGTTATTATTAGAAGTATTACTATAATGTTATTATTACGTTATTATGTTACCTGCTTTACTTCTTACTCTTTTAAATTAAATTAATTATAGTGTTTGTTCCTCTCTGGCATTATCAGAAACTTAGGCATTACTTCTCTCCAGAAAAAATGTTGCCTAGCATAAATTTGAAGAAATAAGAATAAATATCTTCAACATCTAATCTTATGAATTTAATCTTATATTTAGCAAGCAATATTTATGGGTAGACTATAATAATTAAATCATAAAGATACTGGAATCCTGATGATTCCATCCAGCTGTAAATAACTGCACAGATATGAGTTGGAAGATACTGCTTCAACTAGTTTAAAAAGCAATTAATAAAATAATTTACTGGTTGTACTCAGGTGGCTTTCTCTGAAGATAAATGATCTTCTATATCTTTATCTAACCTTCTAACTGAAGCTATTGATCAAAACATAAGAATCAATTGTTTTCTTCAAAATGTGCAGGGATGGGGCGCCTGGGTGGCACAGCGGTTAAGCGTCTGCCTTCGGCTCAGGGCGTGATCCCGGCGTTGTGGGATCGAGCCCCACATCAGGCTCTTCCACTATGAGCCTGCTTCTGCCTCTCCCACTCCCCCTGCTTGTGTTCCCTCTCTCGCTGGCTGTCTCTATCTCTGTCGGATAAATAAATAAAATCTTTAAAAAAAAAATGTGCAGGGATTATGCCTGGTGCACAATTTTTCTCTCCCCTTCTCACAGCAATATAAATCTTGTTCTTTGTTTCGGGGATTTTTATTTACATAGTTTACGTGAGGCTGCTCAATTTTTACCTCTTCCCACCTTAGAAACAGGACACCCAGGTCTGAAAAATCTGAGAATTCCAAACACCCGCCACGACATTTGACTTAAGATTAGTCACGTGACCCAAGGCAGGCCAATCAGAATCTTCACTGAAGTATTGTGTTGCAACTACTTGGAGATACTCCCATGTATCACTGGGGTTGGCAAACTGAGAATGGACATCTTGTCAACCATGAGGAAAGAGCTTATCCAAAAGATGGAGAGATCAATGATTCAGCCATGAATTCAGACAGATATACCCATGAACTTTTTAATTACATCAGCAGAAAGAAAAAAAGAAATCCTTTCTTGGCTTAAGCTAATTTGATTTAATATCTGGCACTGACAATCCAATCTTGATTATTTCATATTGCCACATAACTAAAAATGAAAATGACTGAATGAATTAGAAATTAAGATTCACCTTTTCTCTTAAGAAAATTTGAGGAAAAAATCACTTAGAAATATACTAATTACTCTTCACAGAGCAGTATGAGACGACTTTACAAACTGTACAACAAAATCAGGAAGCTGTGATCAAGAAACAATTTGAGAAGAAGAAAGGATTCATGTAAATCTGAAATAGAATTACTGAATAAAGGGCGCCTGGGTGGCACAGCGGTTAAGCGTCTGCCTTCGGCTCAGGGCATGATCCCGGCATTATGGGATCGAGCCCCACATCAGGCTCCTCCGCTATGAGCCTGCTTCTTCCTCTCCCACTCCCCCTGCTTGTGTTCCCTCTCTCGCTGGCTGTCTCTATCCTGTCGAATAAATAAATAAAATCTTAAAAAAAAAAAAAGAATTACTGAATAAAATGCTTAATTGAAAAGTGGAAGAAGACCGATCATTTAATTTTCCAGGACATAAAGTTATTCATTCAGTCACTGAATCTTCATTAAATACCTACTATGTGCCTGATTCTGATGGTATGTACTACAAGATGCTTAGGTTATACTAGTAGAAACAGACACAGTCTCCTGTCATTCAGAGCTGACCTTCTAGCTGCTGTGGACAGACAATAGATACAAGCATAATAACAGGGTGAAAAATTAGAGTATTAGACAACAAGTGAGAGAGCATGAAAACAGACATCATGCATACTGGGGGAGGCTGCAGGTTTTGGAATTTAAATGGGACTATCAGGGCCAGCTTTTTCCTGTTAAATAAGATATAAGCAAAAACTTGAGACTGATGAGAGAGTGGGTCAAGGGAGTATCTAGGAAGGGAGGAACAGTTACACAGACTCTCTAAGGCCAGGGGGAGGTAGCGGTAGCACGCAGTGGCTGTGTAGCTGGACTGGAATGAGTAAGGGTGAGTGTAGTGGAAGATGAAGCCAGAGAAGTACCAGGGGCAGATCAGGTGTGATTTTGTTGGATTGACTTCGTTTCACTCTCAGAAAATGGGGAGCCACTCTAGGGTTTGAGTAAGAATGTCATGTTCTGACTTATGTTAAACTCAGCACACTCTGTGTTAGGAAGAAATGAAATGCCAAGATTAAGAACACAAATATGAAGAAAAAAAGAGGAAAATTATTTTAAAGAACAGTTAAAACTCATCAAGGGTCACTCTAGGAGGGGTAACATCCACATAATAGATGTGTCAGAAAGAGAAAATAGAAATTGGGGGTGGGGGGTTGGGGACCGGTGGAAATAATCACAGACACCATAGCAACAAATATCCCATTGCCAAATTAAAACATAAGTCTGCTGCCCAAAAGGCTCACTGAGATTTGGAAAGGAAAAAAGATTCATATCTGAAATCAATTTTTTAAAAAAGAGAGAGGTTAGAGACTTTCAAAGAGGAAAAACATCAATAAGGTGATTACCTAAGAAATTAGAATGAGAGTGACATCAGACTTCTCATCTGTAATGATAGATGTCAGAAGATGATATAGCAACACCTTCCAAGTTTTGAGAGAAAATTACTTTGAACTAAAAATTCCATATTCATTCCAATTATCAATCAAGTGAGTGTACGGGATAAATAATGTTTGCTGACATAAAAAGATTCAAATAGATTTCCCAAAAATCCTACTTGAGAATGTACCTCAGCTGAATGCAGAGAAAATTCAAAAACATTGAGGACATGGAGCAAGAAAATAGTAAGAACTAGAAATAAGGGTTTTATTTGAAATTACGAAGATAACCAGCGAACTAGCTAAAAATTAAAACAAAAGTAACAGAACTCGAAATGGGAAGGAAATAAATAGGGCAGGGGTAAGAAATGGGGTAAATTACTTTTCTTGATCAACACCAATGGACAGTTTAACATCTGCAAAGAGGAATAGAAGAATTCACATATTATTCAGAATGACAGAAGTAACTAGTAGAAGAGTTAAAATTGGTAACAATATGATTCTCCTTGAGAATTGGAGAGTCAGGAAGAAGGAGGCAATTGCTTTCCATTTGCAGTGTTCTGTTTTACTTGAACTTTCGTTTTTATATGTATCTATGACTTTTATAAGAAATGAACAAAAATTTTAAATGGTGGTTGTCTCATTCTCATTCCCAGTGAAACTTTAAAAAAAAAAATAGAATCTCTTACAAGAAATCCAAAAAAAACTATTCATGGGTGATGTGTACTAAGGCATGACTGTGACAGTAGCTGATGAGCACCAGAAATGTCACCTGTTATAATGGAATGGAAGCACTTGAATGATCGAAAAGGCTGTCTGTTAAAAAGGCATGTCTTTTCCCCAAAGTTAAGTTGCTGCCTAGAGTACGAAAGGCAAGCAGGACAGACATAAGCAGTTATTTGAGGTAATACGTTTTTAATTCCATAATTAGTCTATGGGGTTGCAACTAAAACCACACAGGTTTAAAAGATATACCTATCACATATTATACTTGTCACAACTAATTGTAGAAGATAATGTTACAGAGAATAACTCAAAATACTATCAAGTTGATAAGATCAGGAATAGAGGAGATCTTTTGAAAGTTCTAACTTGCCACGTATCAGTCACCGTGAGGGAATTTGTGCCTATTTTCCACTTTCCCAATAACTTTGTGTGGTGTTTACAGATTTAGGCGTTTCGATGTTTTCTAGATGAGGAAAAAAATAGGCTTGGAAATAAGTCCACTAAAATGGCAAAAACAAGATATGAACACCATAGAAGCATCTGCAGTATGAACACATGCAGAGGTCTGGAATCTGAAGGCTTCTTTACTCACATGTCTGGTGACGAGGCTTTCGAAGGATCATGGCGTCCTGTAGTTTGGGCTCCCTCGTTGCGTGGTGGACTCTGGGTATTTGGATTTCTTATATGGTGGCTCCGGGTTTCAAGGGCAACTGTTTCAGCAAACAAGGTGAAGTCTGCATGGCCTTTTATGACCTAGCCTGGGAAGTCATGTAGTTTTACTTCTGCCATAATCTACTGATGCAAGTAAATTCAAGTTGAGAAGAAGGGGACAAGGACCTACCTCTTCATGAGAGAAGTATCAAAGAACTTATGGCTGTGTTTTAAAATTCCGCAGGAGTGCATTACACACACACAAGAGATAAATTTAAAAGCATGAGATCAAAGTAAACATCAACATAAGTTGCGATAATTTTTTGCCCCACTGACTCATCTTGCTCATTATTTTGAATGTGGACCCCGCATTGGAGATTGATTGGTCTAAATAAGTGAGACACAAGATTTCCCTGCTGAAGGGAACATAATGGTTATGTTCAGATATGGGACATGCTCTCGTGGATGTACCAAACTTTAGGCACATTTCCCAGCACACATGTTGCAATTCTACCCCTTCCTCTCCCACTCTTGAATTTTTATTACAGCTCAAAGAAGTAAGAATGATTATTATGGGAGTAACCTTAAATCTATTCTCCATTAGTAATAAATATTATTCACACTATGATAGTAAAAATATTACTTGCCTCACACTTCAAAATTGCATGTGACATCAGTGATCAGTGTAGTGGCAAAAGGATCGACAACTGTTGTATGGATACTGTCACATAGGTCTGGGGTTGGCCCCGCTTGTCTTGGAATTCACCTCTTTGAAAACATTGTCCAAGATAGTGGGTGATGTGGACATGATCTTGAGAGAGATTGACAGATCACCACAGTGGGAGCTCAGGGACATCTAAAAGGAAATTGAGCACAGAGACAGATAAAGCCTGGGGGATGTAAGAATAAAGGTCACAGGGTTCATTGTGAATACCTGCTCTTCTATGTTGTGATGTAACACCGCTCCTTAGCTGTTACGATTATCGACACTATGCTAGGGCCCCGTGTCCTTTGCTTGGGTGGACGCCAGTGGAGAAGAGAGAACCCCTACAGGATGGCAAGAATAAACAAGATAGACAATTTTACAAGAATAAGGAAGTGGTGGGAGAGGTAACTATGGGATGTAAACCCTCCCTGGAAATCTTAGCGAGGGCAAGAAAATTTGCACAGGACTCAGGGTAGGGATTCAAGCCAATTTTGTAAATCTCAAAGGACACAATGTAATGTTTGGTTATGAAAGCATTAAGCTAGCAAAAGCGTGGGCTGGCTCTCAGCCAAGAGTCCAGTTTCCTCCAGTCCTTGTTGGCAAAGTAAAGGGACCTGACTCAGCTGCCTGTAAAATGAGATCAGGAGAATCTGTCACACCACAAACATGGCCAACACAAAGCAATGCTGGTCTCTAGCACCAACGGCTCTGCCTCCTTCATTGCCTACCATCGCACAAGTTTCAACAGGAAAGACATCCAGTCTCAAGGGAATGCACACCATGCTATGTGCAAGAAAATATTAGAACTTGTGTTTCCATTCGTTTTCATCTGTGTTTTAAAATGTGTGAACTGCCTTCATATAGAACTGCATACATAGCATTTGTCAGTGTACTTCAGAGATGCTATGCATAATTATTTTTACTGATGAGCACTCGGAGAGCACGATGTTGGGTATTACAGATTTGGAAGATAAGGTGGTGTTTCATCCGCAAACTAAAGGAGACCTGATTGGGAGCACGCCTTTAGAGCCGGCTGGCAGAGTCAAAGTATCTGCAGGGCTCTGGATAAGCCATTAAGTTTTCCTACATGTCTCACATCAGTTAGTCGCCTTTAGGGCTGTGATGGGTTGAGAAATACTAAGATGAATTATGCAAGTTTCTTGGGAAAAAATCTGCCGAGAGAGAGAACACCGTTACTTACAATATTAAATTGGCCCACACATCACTGCAAACCCTGATTCCTGGCGGATGAATTTTGACAGTTCCGTTTCCTCTACCTCTGGCAGTTAGCAAGATTCGGACGCACAGTATTGTGTTTTCACATGAAAACAAGGAATTGATATTTACTATCAGACAGTTTACACATGTTAATCCACTTGACCCCCTTTCCCATTCTGTAAAAAAAAAAAAAAAAAAAACAAGCTAATATTATTCTCCTTTTACAGGAAAGGACCGGAGACAATGCCATTTGCCTAATATTCCACCAGCGGGCAGGGAAGAACCGAAATTCAGATCCAGTTTCTCTTGATCCCAATGCCATGTTCTTTGGCTGTGGTTTTCCTCGTCTAGATAAGGATAAAGAAGTTTGCTGAAGCCCTCAGATTTTGAAAAGAGATTTTCCCCTATGTTTTTGTAGCAAAGGAGAGGCACTTCCCACAGGCCAATATTTTGAAATGGAAGAAGGCGTGGTAAATGAACATTAAAATTCATTTTAAAGAGAGAACGTGAGATCATTAAAACCCTGGCCATGGTATTTAATTGCTGACCGCTGGATGATTTGTGGAGCTTTGACACTCAGCAACTGAACGTTGAATCAGAGAAATGATCATTGGGAAAAGTTATCCGTCCTCTCCATCTCATTAAACCAATTTTGTAAGACAATTCAATAGAGTAGATGGCTAGGCAATTTCCACGCATCATTTGTTTGTTAAATCACTCAGCCCTCAATACAATTTATTTTCCAATTCGGAGCTAAATACATGTATGGAAAAAAAAACTGGGTCTAGAGAAAGGGTCCATAAGAGTTTGATGAAAAGGGTCAGCAACCCCATTGGAGAGACAGCGTATCTCCCCCGAAGGTGTATGCACTTCAAAGCATTCTATTAAATGATAAGAAGGAGGAGGAAAAACGTAATTTCTCTAGAATAATTTTTGCAACCCCAGAAATTTCCTACACAAGTGGACACTCAATTCTTTCCATTTCATCCCTAAATGTACATTGTTGTGGCCTGTGATGAAATATGAAGAATGTCTAAGGAACTGTGTCTTCTGGGATTTGCAGATAACAACGCATCACCTGCAATAATCATATGTCTATTGTCTGAAAAGTGAGGAAAAAACACAAAAGGACTACAGAGGTGAGTGAAAATCAACTTGGTATGGTGGGCTTGGACACAAAACTACTAATAAATTGCAAAAGAAAAGAGCACATCTCAACTGAATAATTTCAGGTGAGGTGGTTATATGGGATATTGGAAGGTAGATACTTTTTGAAAGGATAAAGTAATAGGAGATTTACATTCACTGTATAAAATTATCTGATTGAGCATGTGAATAGTTCATTGAATATTTGTAGCTTTTTATAGACTCAATTCCTGTTTCAATGATGACATTAAATAGGCCAAATATTTTTTTTAAAGATTTTATTTGTTTATTTCGGAGAGAGAGCTTGTAAGCAAGCATGGAGGGTAGAGGGGGGTAGAGGGAGAAGCAGACTCCCTGCTGAGCAGGGAACCCTGATGCAGGGCTCTATCTCAGGACCCTGGGATCATGACCTGAGCCGAAGGAAGACACTTACCTGACTGAGCCACCCAGGCACCCCAGCAAAATATTTTTTTAAGGTTGAAGCATTAGTAAGCAAATTAGAATAAAGCCATTAGAGTCAGCATGGAATTACCAAAGACGAACGAGGAAATAGTACAGTGGGGAAGGCATTGGTCTTCCAAGCCTGACTTAGTTATCCTCAAATATTTACCTTTCACATATATTTCCACTCTCCTTTATCCCCCAATCCTATTGAAACTTTCAGATCTGCATTTCTTTTTTGATTCAGTAGCCTCAAAACCTTCGTTGAAAGTAGAGGTTGTGCCAATGTGTCGATTGAAATGGTGGTAAGCCCTGACTAATGAGCACTTTGTCACTTTTAAAGCCTTTGGGTAAGTTGTTAACTTGACCTTGATCTGAAAGAAAATGTGATTGCTTATATTCTTCATTGTTTTATCTACATTTTCTACCTATTTTCCTATTCCTGAGTAGATGAAAATTATTCTGAGTGTCATGCCGTACTGTCCTCCCTCATTCTTTCTTTTCCTTTCTCTCAAATTCCACATTAGTCTCTCCCTCAATAATATTTTTATCCCCAAAAAGTTTTCATTCCTAGAAACAAGGTGCCAATTTATTAGGCACCTGTTCTGTACCAGGCACTAGGCCAGGCTCTCTAGCAGTATAGGGGAGATATGGAGGAAGAAGAGGAACTGTTTCAGGATTTTTTTCCCACTTCAAGGTTTGCAATAAACATCATTTTCTCGGATGCCAAATGCAGAGTATTACCTGCCAGCTACTGCAATCCGTGAGAAATGGTTAGAATTCATTAGATAGAATCAGAGGGCTGGAAAAGATTGGAAGATGTCACTTTCTGGGTTTATCAGCCTTTTGTGGTTTAGGAAATATATAGACTAGTTCAGTACATACTTTTATATATACAGAAGGCAAACTGATAAAGATGCTCCCTGCTTTTTTAGATTTACAAAAGCTGAAAGAATTCGCCTCCAACAGACCCACACTATAAGAAATCTTAATGGAATTCCTTTGAACAAATGAAAAATGATGTGAGACAGAAATATAGATCCACACACAGGAATAAAGAGCACTAGAAATAGTAACTACATGTGTAAATAGATAGGGATCATTTTATTTATATTGAAATTTCTTTAAAAGATCATTTACTGTTTAGACAAACATAATTACAATGTAATGTAAGGCTTATGACATATGTATAAGTAAACAAGTATGGCAACAATCATAAAATCTGGGAGTGGAGAAATGGAAACATACTATTTTAAGATTCTTAAATTCTCTAAGTGGCATAATAATGATTGATAACAGAATGAGACACTTGGAAGATTCATGCTATAAACCAGAAAGAGATTACTAAGCAAACAAAACAATAAGTTATAAATGATAAGCCAAGAAAGTAGATAAAACACAGTAAAAAAAAATAAATGCTCAATTTATCCAAACAAAGGGGGAAGAAAGAGAACAAAGAACAGAAGAGACAGATGGAAAACAAATAGCGAGATGATAGTTGTATAACGAGGCATATCAGTCATCACATTAAATGCAAATTATTTAAAAACTCCAGTGTAAAGACAAAGATCATTAGATTGAAAAAAATCAAGACTCAACTATGCGTTGTATACAGGAAACAAAATATAATCTAATATGAAATAACAAGTTTAAAGTAGAAGGATGACAAAGAATATGCCATGCCAATCCCAAGCAAAAGAAAACTGGAGAGTCTATATTAATATCAGACTATGGAGATTTTAGAGTAAATGATATTACAGGTATAAAGATCATTTTATAATAATAAAGGGGTCAATCCATCCAGTGGACATAATAACCTTTCCAGAGGACATAATAACCTTCATTGTTTATGCACTCAATAACAAGAGTTTGAGTATACATACATGAGTAAAAACTGATAGAACTGTAGGGGGAAAAATGACAGACCCACAGTCATAGTCAGAGTTTTCACTCTGTCTCTCAGACAATGATACAACAAGTAGACAGAAATCCAAAAGCAATATAGAAGATTTGAATACCACCATCACCCAACTTAAATAGACTCACACGTATACCAACAACTGATTTTAGGAACAAGTGCAAACACACACCAGTGGAGAAAGGATAGTCTTTTTAACGAATGGTGCTGGTTCAATTAGATATACAAGCAAAAACTAAACTTTGATGCATTCCCTTACCACATATGGACATTAACACAAAATGAACTGTAGACGTCAATGGTAAACTTAAAGCATTAAAATTTCTAGGAGAAAATCTTTTCGTGACTTTAGATTAGGCAAAGAGTTTTTACATAAGATGCCTAAAGCATAATTCATAAAAGAAAACATTGATAAATTAGAATTAGACTTCAAAATTAAGAATTATTTTGTTCAAATACAGTGTTCAGGGAAGGAAAAGACGAACCACAGACTGTCAGAAAATCTTTGTCAATCACATGTATCTGATGAAGGATTTGTACCCAGAATAAGTGAAGAACTCTCAAACTCAAAAATAAGAAAACACCAAACCAAATAAAAATGGGCAAATTATTTGAACAGACGCTTCACCAGCGAAGATATACAGAGGGTGTAAAGCACATGAAAAGATGTTCAATATCATTAGTCATTAGAGAAATGCAAATTAAAACGCTAGGGCCACAAGAATGCCTGGGTGGCTCTGTAGGTTAAGCGTCTGCCTTCAGCTCAGCTCAGGATCCCAGGGTCCTGGGATCGAGCTCCACATTGGGGGGCGGGGGGGGGGGTCCCTGCTCAGCGGGGAGCCTGCTTTTTCCTTTGCCTCCCATTCCCCCTGCTTGTGCTCTCTCTCTCTCTCTCTGACAAATAAAATTTAAAAATCTTTAAAAAACCCCTGGAATTCTCATTCACTGTTGATGGTACAATTTCTTAAAATGTGACATACACTTTTTGACAAATACTTAAGAGTGGAATCCAGTCATTCTACTCTTAAGTGTTTACCCAAGAGAAATGAAAGCATATGTCCATACAAGATATTGTACATGAACGTTCACGTTTGTAGTGGTCAAAAGCTGGAAAGAACCCACATGTCTTTCAACAGATGAATGGATAAACAGATTGCAGAATGTCCATACAATGAACTAAAGTTACCAGTAAAAGGGAATGAATTATAGTTGTACACAACGATATGGGTGTAGCTCAAAATAATTGTGAGTGAAAGAAACCAGACAATAAAGGAGTAAATGTATTGTTTCATTTATGTAGGATTCTAGGAAAGGCAAACTCATCTATAGTGACAGTTTCCCGAGGAAGGCAAGGGGAGAAGAGGTAAGGAATGGAGAAGAATTATAAAAAATTATGAGGAAACTTCTGGGGGTTATGGACATATTCACTCCTTGGATCGTGGTAATAGTTTCATGGGTGTATACATAGGTCCAGAATTACAAAAAGAATGCTATAAATATGTGCAGTTTTTATGTTAAGGAAGACAAAAAATTACAATGAAAACAATACTTAAATTTTAAGGTTATTTGGAACATAGAACACATTTCCTGACCCAACTAAGTATTCATAAGTTACGATTATTGTTGTATTGTGAATCTTTCTTTATGAATCCATACTCTTTTCTTGGGTTGAGGAATACTGTATTTTACCTTCTATTTCATGAAAGTTTGGAGAACGTGTTGGAAATCTCTGTTGTAATAAAAGTAGATAGACTGCTGGCATAGCCCCAAAATTGTAGATAGGGAAGAGAAAATGTAACAACAGTAGATAAGAAACATTAAAATGATGCCCCAGGTCTGGTTTTGGTTCCTAAATCTAGAAAACTTACTGGATTTTGTGTGTTCTACTCAAGCATTTCAGTGGATACAAAACTCCCCCAAATTCTTTCAGAGTGTAAACCCTGATTTAAATGTGCAACCGCCAAACAAGTTTTCTGAGGTTGGATTTCTCAGACATGATTTGAACGCAACTAGCAACTGAATTGACACATGGATTCGGGTCCGGGTACTTTGTTTGGGTGACCCCCGAGACACTGGTAGTTGTTAGAAGTGATCTCAGGATTTACCCCCAAAATACAAATGTAGTGATCTGAAGGGGCACCTGCACACCAATGTTTATAGCAGCAATGTCCACAATAGCTGAACTATGGAAAGAGCCCACATGTCCATCAAGAGATGAATGGATAAAAATGTGGTGTATATATATACACAATGGAATATTACTCAGCCATCAAAAAATGAAATCTTGCCATTTGCAGTGATGTGGCTGGAACTAGAGGGTATGATGCTAAGCAAAATATGTCAACCAGAGAAAGACAATTATCATAGGATCTCACTCCTTTGTGGAATTTAAGAAACAAAACAGAAGAGCATAGGGGAAGGGAGGGAAAAATAAAACAAGATGAAATCAGAGGAGGAGACAAACCGTAAGAGACTCTTAATCATAGGAAACAAACTGAGGGTTGCTGGAGGGGATGGGGGGTGAAAGGATGGGGTACCTGGGTGATGGGCACTAAGGAGGGTGTGTGATGTAATGAGCACTGGGTGTTCTATAAGACTGATGCATCACTGAACTCTACCTCTGAAACTAATAATACACCATATGTTAATTAATTGAATTAAAAAAAAAAAGAAGTTATCTCAGGAAACACTAGTGGCAAAGTAGGCAACGAACCTAGGAAAAAGAAATCAGACCCTACGGGTTACATTATCAAGCAGGTTACCAGTGTGGTCATCTGCTGCTTAAATTCGGCTGGCGAGCTCCGGGAGACGATGTAGAACAGGCATTACGATGATGCCAACGGAGCGGCAAGTAGGGCTGTGTCTCACGCGTCAGAATTCAAGCTCACAGGCGGAGAGCAGCAGGTGTTTGCAATAAACAGCCTTCACAGTGCAGGGGTGAGCCCCAAGGGGATAAGAGTAGGCTCTCATGGCTACGGTTGCAAAAATCATGCAGGAATGCAGCCTTTCTTTTTTCATTTTCATTGCCAGTGAAATTATCTTTGGACTTTCACAGCTGCGTTGAACGCATGGCTTCTCCACTTTGGGGCACCTGACTTCTGTTTGTTAGTGGTGTTGTCGGGAAATGCGCGAGGCTCGGGAGGCGCTTGGCTGTGCCAGCCTTGCTATTAATGAAGAGAAGTTCATAAAGTATTTTGTGAGTCGGATTATCATTGTACAGATTTCCTTCCTAAAGAAGCCAAGTCATTGACATGGCTATGCAATTGGTCACGTGTTTTATCTTAAAAAAAATAGTCCTTGGGTATTTAGTACAACTCTAAGGGTAACTTATTTTTCTCTCTTTGTTACAGTTCCTAAGCCCTATTGTGCGCCTGCCCATCTTCCATTTAAATTTTCTGAGATGACTGGCTTTGTAACGGGAACTTGACTGCAGAAAGACGCATCAGAACAAACACATGACCTTGTCCTAGATAACATGCTTTTTCTTTTTTACTCAGTCTCAACCAAGAACATAATTTTCCTTATTCCAAAGGAGAAATCGGTATGAATGATAGCTGGTCACAGAAACATGAAAGTTCATCATTATCAAGTGACTATTCCGGGAGGAATTTCCAAACCCAACTGAAAATGAGCTGTATTAAAATGTTGAGAGTATGGGAGGTGTTCAAGTGTGACTTGACTACCACCAGCAGGAATATTATGAGGGTCTCAAACATCTAATGGGACATGGAATTGTTGATTGTTGAATCTCTCCCAATTCTAATATTCTGAGATTCCTTATGATACCCACAGCATGATCCATAGCGAAGTGGCCTATATTTGTTATCTATGTGACATAACAAATTACCCAAAATTTAGGGGCTTAAAACAACCAACATGATGACCTCGCAGATTCTGTAGATCAGGAAACTTGGTGTGACTTAGGTGGGGTTTTCTGTCTCAAGGTTTCTCCCAAGGCCGCCATGATGGTGTTAGGCTGGAGTCAACTCAAGACTCCACCGGGGGAGATTTTGCTCATGTGATTGTAGAGGGGATTCAGTTCCTCACAGGCTACTGGACTGAGGTCACCTTGAGTTCTTTGTCACATGGCCTTTCTAAAGGGCAGTTTAGAACGTGGCATTGGCTTGCATTAAAGTGAGCAAAAGAGCGTTAGAGAGAACAAGCAAGAGGAAAGCCAGTCTTTTGTAACCTAATCTTGGAAATGATATCCCATCATCTTTGCCATATCCTGTTTCCTGGAAGCGAGTCATTAAGTCCAGCCTACACTCAAGAATAGGGTGATTACATAAGGCATGAAAACCCAGAGTGGGAGGGGACCATCAGGAGCCATTTTAAAGACTTTTTTTAATTCTTTTGAGAGAGTCAGAGAAAGCACAAGCAGGGGGAGAGGCAGAGGGGCGGGAGAAGCAGACTCCCCACTGAGCTGGGAGCCCGAAGTCTGGCTCGATCCCAGGACCCTGGGACCATGACCTGAGCCAAAGGCAGACCCTTAACCATCTGGTGCCGGGAGCCATTTTAGAGGTTACAACATGAACCTGAAACTTTTCCTGAGACAAAGCATAGCTTTTCCTACATTGCCCCAGAATCTTAAATTTTCACATATTTCCTAGTAAAGGGTGTTCCATCTCCTGATCCCTTCCAGCAAATTATGTTAAATGCAAATGTATTTCACAAGAGAGTTATGTTCCAGAGCAGCCATGACAATCCAGGAATATAAATCATCTTTAGATTCAATACACATGTTGTAAAGGCTATTGAATTTTTTGAAGAGTAGAGAAGAATATTTAGTTATTTCTGAGATATACAAAAGGGCACTACCACAGGAGAAGAAGTCAACACAATGACACTGAGCACTTTGGGGAAAAGAGGGAACTCCACAAGGAACGTTGAGGTAAAGAAGACAGATTTTTGTCTAGGGCCTTTGAGGTTTGCAGGAGTATCAGTTTTTTGAAACCACATGTTGACCATGTCCTTCTTTTGCTTAGAAGTTTCCCTTTGCTTTCCCTCGATGCATATAATGTAGAGGCCACTTTTAGGTAACCCACTTGAACAATGGAAACCTGAGTATGGTAGAAGAGGTCACGGTGACCCCCAACCCCCTGGCTCAATACAACTGGCCCACAAGGTGACCCACCTCAAAACATCCATAAGCACTAGCTGACCAATGGGCTACTTACACCTGGACACAGGTACCAAAAAAGGAAAATTCCATGTATTCCCATACCTCTTCACTGTCCCCCCTTTAACTACAGCCCCCCCCACCACCACCACAGCCTCTTGGCAGACAGTCTGTGCTTTGCTGTCCTGCCCATTGCTCCCTTGCAGTGTTTTCAATAAACTTCTATCTCCTTTGTTCTCTCATGGGTGAATCCTTTCACCTCCCGCGCCATCACCGGCCCCACATTTGGTGGCCCCAGCCATCCGATTGAGAGACCCCACATTTACCATCAAAACTTCTTAGTTATTTAAAGCCCTCTCAGAACTCTCTCTATAGTGCTTTTTCAGTCTATTCTGTAATGACACAGGCTCCTTTCTTTCCATTTCAGTAAAACTGACCTGAGGAAATGAGAAATTCCCCTGAACAAGAGTGCCCTTCCCTTTGAGTCTACTTATTTGCATCCCCATCTCTACACACAGTGTCTCGCTCAATCTGTCACAGTCCCTCAAACTGCCATGGTTTTTATGGCTTATCCTATTAATTTGAAAATTAATGCTGTACTATCTCAAAACCTCTCATTGGTTATTGCTCTTATCTATTTATATTTATATCATATATTTTTGATTGCTTATGTCCTACTTCCCTACATTTACTTGAAATTTTTTTGAGGGGAAAAAAAGGTCTCCATTTTCTTCTGTAGTTTCAGAGTTTCACACGTTGATGGTATTTGATGCAAAGTGTAGAAACGGGTCAGTGAAAATAAACATCTAGAACAAAAGAATACCTTATGCAGTCTTTGGTGTAGCTAACGTGGATCTATATCCTTCAACACGACGTAAGAGAAGGTCAAATATTTTTAAGCTTGACGTCTTACAGATCAGCTGTATCATTGGTCGCGTGGTGTTGTCCAGTGCCCACCTCACTCCCATGCCCAACACAGAACAGAAGAGCCATGAGTGCAGGGACTTGAGCTCTTTGGTTCACTGCATTCTCCCAGGGCCTAGAATAGTGTGATTGGCATGTCATCGCGCCTCAATAAACATTGTTAGATAAAAGAAGATCATAATTCACTGTTGCCAATAATAATTCCTGATATTTATAAATGACATAGTTTTTATTTTTATTATTTTTACTTTTTTTTAAAATATTATTTATTTATTTATTTGAGAGAGAGCGAACGTGCGTCTGCACCAGCAAGGGGAGGGCCAGAGGCAAAAGGAGAGAGAATCCATAAGCCGACTCCCAGCTGAGCACAGAGCCTGACAGGGACAGGCTCCGTGCCAGGACCCTGACATCATGACCTGAGACGAAACCAAGAGTCTGCTGCTTACCTGACTGAGCCACGCAGGCACCCCATTTTTACTTTTTTTAAGTTTATTGTTTTTAGTAATCTCTACACTCAACATGGGGCTGGAGCTTGCAACGCCAAGATCAAGAGTTGCATGCTTTTCTGACTGAGCCAGCCAGGTACCCCTCTAAGTGGCATAATTTTTTAAAATTTAGATGTGACAAACTAGAGAGCGCATGGTGCCTGAATCTATGAGAATTCCATATATAAATTAGTGGCATCTGTTATCAGTGAGGAAATGAAATATTCACTAAATGACATTGGCGCAATAGATTTTCCCACCAGAAAAAATAAACTTCGAACCCTATCTCCCACCCACCACTCACAGAAATAAATTCCAGATGGATTAAAATCTAAATATATAAACAAAGGCTAAACAAAAATGAGAGAATATGTTTATGACTTCGGGAAAGTCCTGCAAATGTTACAGAGAAAAAAAATTGATAAATTTTAATCATATAAAGTTAATTTTTAAAATTATTATAAAATATATCATTATTAAAGTTAAAAGACAAGTGATAAAATAAGAGGAAACCACTTATAACACACATTCAACAGATTTCCCGGTTATGTAAATAACTTTTTTAATTCAGCAAGAAAACACTTTTATAACATGTAGCTAAAAGATAGACACTTTAATAAACTTCAACAAAACCACTGCATTTCTTCATTCATAAACATAAAATTCGAAGGCAGGAAGTAGAACTGACCAATAACTATATGGAAAATATGTTCAACTTCACTCATTACCCAGGGCACTGAAAATTCAAACAAATTTGATGCAATGATTTGTATCGACTTGGCAAAAACTGAAATGTTTGTTAACCCCAAGTGTTGGCAAGGGTGGGAGGCGCATTAACTTTCATGCATGACTGGTGAGAATAATTTAGCACAGCCATTTCGGAGGAGCATTTGGCAGGGTTTCCTAAAAATTAAAATTTATATCCCCTTTAACTGAACAATTCTGCTTCTGGTTATGCTGAAAAAAACATGATAGTTGTGCAGAGAGGCACCTAAAAGGAACGGTTAAATAAAACCGGTTGAATCTCTCCTATGGAACAGCTGTATATGGTAGTTAAAAAGAAATTAGTAGTTCCGTATGTTCTGACGAGGAAAGATCTCTAAAACATTTTTACGTGGCCCATACAGTAGTAATACAAACATACGAAACCATTCTTACCGAAGACCCCCATGTACTTCTGATTCTGTATTTCTGTAAGTTCTTAGATAGGAAATTTAGAGAAGAGGAAATGCAAATGACCAAAACGATATGAAAACATGTTAAACCGCACTCGTTACCTATACTTTTGTAAGTGCACAAATGCGTACACATACATCCACACACACTCCCACACCCACATATACACAAAGCAAAAGAGATATACTTGAAGGGGCTGGGATTGGTGGCTATTTGTGATATTGTGATTTATAATAATAATAATAGCAATATATATACAACTATGTATGTAATATTTATATTGGTCTCTGCCCTGAGTTTCTGACACAGAGCTCCTAAAACCCTTGTAAGTTCGTAGGTGGTAGGAACGTCTTTTGTTTTAATGAGGCAGCCCTGGGTGGGCTCCTAGATGGTCCTGGATGAGGGCTGGAATTTTCAGCCCTGCCTCCCAGTCTTTTGAGAAAGGAGAAGGCTGGCAATGGAGTTAATAATTGATCATGCCTACATAAGAATGCTTCCTTGAAATCCCAATAGCTTGGTGTTCAGAGAGCTCCCAGGTTGGTGAACACATCACGTCCTGGGAGGGTGACACATTCCAACTCCACTGGGACAGAGGCTCCCATGTTTGGGGTCGTCCCAGACCTTGCTTCATGTATCTCTTCACCTGGGTGTTCATCCGTACCCTTTATCATATCCTTTAATAAACTCCTAAACATCAGTGTTTCCCTGAGTTCTGGGAGCTACTTGAGCAAATTAATCAAGCCTGACGAGGGTGAGTGGAGGTTGGTCTTGAGAACCTCCTATTTGTAGCCAAATCAGCTAGAAGTTGTGGGTAACCTGGGGACCTACTACATATGATTGGCATCTGGAGGAGGGTGGGAACAGTCTTGGGGGATTGAGCCCTTATCTCCAGGTAGATCGTGTCATAATGGAATTAAGTTGTAGGACACCTGGCTGATGAAGTACTCCCATGGATTTGTGACTGGAAGTGTCAGAAGTGAAGTGTCAGCTATGTAAAAGTGCAGGAGACATATAGAAGGGAAAACTTAGCTTTTGTTTTTCTTTTCCCAATACTCTATTCAAAAGTGTTTTTGTTTTATTTGCTATTTCAATCACAAAATTTGGCAATAGAATCCATGTATTAACCCATATAATAAAAATGAATAAAATTAGGGGCACCTGGGTGGCTCAGTGGTTAAGTGTCTGCCTTTGGCTCAGGGCGTGATCCCGGCATTCTGGGATCGAGCCCCGCATCGGGCTCCTCCGCTGGGAGCCTGCTTCTTCCTCTCCCACTCCCCTGCTGTGTTCCCTCTCTCGCTGGCTGTCTCTCTCTCTGCCAAATAAATAAATAAAATCTTAAAAAAATAAAATAAAATAAAAATAAAAATCCATATCCAAGAAAATCATTGCTCTAGGAAAATAACTAGATGAGTATAATACTCCTCCCAGGCTTTGCCCCTGGGAGATCAGACAGGCATTTCCAGAAAGCAGGAAAGATATGTATGCTCATGACATCAGATTTTTTTCTCCCCCCAGTGTTTAAGGTCCCTGATAACTCAACGTTCATGATTCCGATTTCAGTCAGTGGTCTCCTGGGGCTGGACAGACACAGGAATGCGGCAGCTTGACTTCTCTGAGAGTCAAAGGAGTTCATGACCAGGGGCCTCCAGCAGAACACACACAGCCTGTTAATTAACTAGAAAATTGACTATTTTCAAAAGTGGACCTAGAACACCATTTTTTCAGTTGAAGATCTATTTTTACATCTTTGTATAATAAAGGAATGTCTTTCGATGACACAAATTCATCCTGGGTAATGACTTAATTCGCAGTATTCTTACTGCTTCCTAGAATAAACATAAAAACCATCAGTGATAACCTTTATTCTCATCCTGAAAAATTGTCATATGCATTTTTAAAGACTTTTGCATGAAATATCAAATCATGTATTCAAAGCTCCTCTAAAAACGTAGGCCAGACCTACTATTTAGCATTCTAAAAGTTACTGTTTCTCCTGATCATGGATAGTTGTCCATGGTTGGGTAACCTCAGCCTTGGTTGTTTTTTTTGTTTGTTTTTTGTTTAATCATTTTTTGCCAAGTGCATTATCAATTATTGGGAACTGATTGATACTGGTTCCCAATTCCTTAGATGTTTGAAATCTATTACTTAAATATTGTTTTATGACTTGCATTCTTTCGTAATGTCTCATACTTTCTAAATGTGTTAGATATATGCTTTGAAATATACTCTTGTGCTTCAGTCCTTGAAATAATGACAATGGATTCTTTCCATTATATCAAGGGCCACTTTAGTGCATGGGTAGAAAAGTTATTTCCTAATAATATCACCAAAGAATTAAGTCTCTTTCTACCTTTGGAATCTAGATAGGAAATTCATTTGTCCCTTCTCTCTCTCAGTTTCTCTCTCTCTTACTCTGCCTCTGTCTTTTTTACTTTAGGGCTGAGTATGAATTATAGAAATTGGTATCAGCCTATATTTGAAATTATTGAAAGTGAAATGATGTGCTAATGCCTAGTTGTCTCTGTAGTTGCCAAGGTTGGCTCAAAGTAAAATCATTAAAGGGACAAAAGGAGGAGAGATTATATAATAATCATTTTAGTTCTGAATGCAGACATCAGTTGAAAGGACATTCCATTAATTCATAATTATGCATATGGAGAATTTCCAGAAATATAACTTAGAGAAGGCACAATCAGTGAGGACCCAAAGAGGGGGCCTCTCTGCTAAACTTGGGTACATGCCTTTACTCCAAAATGGCTGCTTCTAGTTGGTATTTATAAAGTTTACCAAAGTAGAAGATATAAAACTTACACTTCATGATAAAGAAAATGTGTTTCAAGGCCTGTCTGCTATTTATAACTTTGGCAAAATCACAGTCATCTGAGTTATATCAAAAGAAAAAGCCAGGAACTGACTAACCTTGGTTATCTCTTCCAAGTATGCAATAGGCCTGCTTCTGATAAATCCCGTTCTGAAACTCTTATTTTAAAAAAATCCCTGCAGGTCTACAAACTGTGTTAGCTTTGTGAATTGCACACAAATTACCCATGTTCTTACCCTGAGTTCTGATAATGAACAATGTGTGTTTATATTTGTGTAAAATTAGAAACAATATACTCATAGCAGAATTCACATTTTTATTCTACAGGCTTTCCTGCCTAAAATTGTACAGGAGGTCAAGAACAACAGTCCTGTCGTGTTTGTCTTCCTGTCCCCAGGACTTGGCACTGTGCCTGGCATGAGGTGGGTACTGAGCAAAGGAGTGCTCATGAATGCATTAATCTTGACTATGCATTATGCATATGTATTTGTGCGTACGTATTATTATGTGCCATGTCTGTTTTTTAGTGAGTGTAGGAGAAACTCAGATTTATGGGTGGAAATGTGGGACCACATCTACAATGGGGCTAACCCTGTGACCTGAATCAAACCTTTTCAGCCCTCTACAGGTTACACACCTAACCTTCACTGAGCCTGCCACTAGCTTTCTCTGCCTATCCAATGCCTGGGGTGATAACAATGGTTTTTTAAAAGCATGTTTCAAATACTGATCATTTAAGCAAATGTTTAATGTTCAAGCAAAGGAACGTGCTGCAAGAAGGGAATCGCTGGTTGTCAGAGCCAGTCACAGATGGAGGAGATAAACCATTGGTATAAGGAGCCTGGATCTCCTGGGAGGTAAGAATCTGACCATTTCCTGCTAAGCAAGGTCCAAAATGAGAGAGATTCATTCACAAATCTGAACCACAGTGACAACCACTAAGCAACTATAGCAAGGAAGGGCTCCAGAAAAGTTGAAAGTTACAAGTCTGCAGAGAATTGGATTCCGAGTTCAGCTCCAACATTAGAGCTTAGCAGGGGATTGGTGGGGGAGTCTGTAATTCTGGGCTAAAAGTTATTTTAAAGAACAGAACTGGGTCTTCCTCAAGCCGGAAGAAGCCCCTGTGCAAAAACTGAAAGGGCCGGTCACTGAGAATTTATAATAGCCAGAATTTGTCTCTTCTCATCTGATCCGGCCAAGCCAAGAACATTCTCACCTATGGCTTTGATGGTAGCAGCAGAACAGGGGTCTCTCCTCAGCAGGTTTCTCCCTAACCAGCAAGGACACTTTCACCAGTGTGGACAGCATCTCACTTGCCTACGGAACATCCTTCTGCAGAGACTATCAACAGAAGCCATGGTGGACCCTAGAAACTCTGTTCCATGGCACCTTCAATGTCCATCAAAGAGCTTCCAACAGCACATCTGTCTCTCCATCGTTCTGGGGCTAATGGCACCTGGAAAAGAGTGTTTGAGTAAGAGGCTAACAGAACACCTCTTCCTCCCAAGGTCAGTTCTACCTTGAGCAAAATCTAATACCAGTTAAGGTGTCACCCTCCCACCCGTGGCTGCTACATAATGAGAAGATAGCAGCCTCTTTTGGCAGCCAGAAGCCCTCCAACACTGCAAAGCCAAATGTGCCGGATTGTTCTCTATTCTATAGTTATGAGCACTCACAGATTTCTGGTCTCTATTGGAGTGGACTGGAGCTGTGAAGGGGAGTAAAGTCACCTTCAGAACTTCCATTATTGACAAGAGGGGAATAAAATAGAACAGTCTAAGGACTGACTGAAGAATGTAGTTTGTACCACAAATAATATGGAGTTACCAACTTAATAATAATAATACAGTTTTTTTTAACTGACCAGATTAGTAAACTTGATCAAAAGAGCTACAAGAAAAACCATGACTGTTTATAAGCATGTATGGTAGATGAATTCCACTAATGTTCCAAATTTTTCACACTTCCTGGCAGGCACACACTTTGGGAGTGCTTTCCCACACTGATTCAGGCTTTGCACAGGTGGTCTTTGACCCCAGCAGAACTTTGAAAAAGCACTTGGTATTTTCACTTTCTTGCCTGGGCCCCTGCCACTAGCACGAGAACGTCTTTGGATGAGCCTGCAGAAGCATGAGGTTTGTGGACTGGATCTGGATTGTCCCACTGGTGCCATGCTAGATCCTGCGGTCCCCAGGCAACCCAGAAGCTGAGTGCAGACACAGGGAGGAGCCCGAGCAAGAGCAGGAGAACCACGAAGGTGAGCCATGCACCCATAAGAAATAACAAGTGGTGGTGGTTTTAAGCTTTTAATTATGGTGCGATCCCATGTGTTAATCATTACTTTTGATAACAACATCTGTTTATGGTTTTACATTTTTGTTTATCTCTTTACTAAAAAATCATTCTCTATGCTAAGGTAGTAAAGGCTGTACTTCTATGGTTTACTTTTTTTTAAAGCTCATCTTTACCTAGTTTTGTTGTATTTTATGATGTGAATTAAGGATTACTTTTTTCCATATATAAAACCAAATATCCCAATATCATCCTTCCCTCACTTCGAATTCTTTTTATTTTCTTGGATCAATGCCTCATGCGTATTTTTATTTTCTTTTGTTTTTTTCTCTTGGTCTATTTTTTGAGGCACCATTACAACACTATTTAAAAAAAACATTCTTTTAATTATTACAGCTTTATTATGAATCTTGATAATAAACAGGCAGGTCATCTTTCTTCTCCTTTTTGAAAATGGTCTTGGTTATTCCTATACTTTTCCTCTTCTATGCAAGTTTTATTTTTTATTTTTATTTTTTTAAAGATTTTATTTATTTATTCGACAGGATAGAGACAGCCAGCGAGAGAGGGAACACATGCAGGGGGAGTGGGAGAGGAAGAAGCAGGCTCACAGTGGAGGAGCCTGATGTGGGGCTCGATCCCGTAACGCCAGGATCACGCCCTGAGCCGAAGGCAGACGCTTAACTGCTGTGCCACCCAGGCTCCCCTCTATGCAAGTTTTAGAATGAGTTTGTCAAATTCTTTGATAAATTTTTTTACTATTTTATTGGATTTGACTGTATTCCCTGGTATGGCTAGAAAGGAGAGAACAGACATTTTTTATACTGAATTCTTTCATCCAGGATATGATACATCTCACCATCTAATCATGCCTTTCTTTTGGTTCTTTAATCATTTCTTAAAACAAATTTTCTCCAAAAATGGCTTACACAGCTTTTTTTCAAATTTATTACTAGGTACCTAGTAGTTTTTGTTACCACTGTGAATTATATCTTTAAAATAAATATATTTATAATTGGTTCCAATCCTCTATTTGGGTAAGTCTGGGTTCTCACAATATTGGGTTGCAAAAATGGAAAGGAGACATTGCCTATGTAAGGTATCAAA
Organism: Ursus maritimus; assembly: GCF_017311325.1. Lineage (NCBI taxonomy): Eukaryota > Metazoa > Chordata > Mammalia > Carnivora > Ursidae > Ursus > Ursus maritimus. The sequence continues at coordinate 15,351,377 of NW_024424675.1, forward strand.
TCTCTTCAGTTTGGCCCAATTCTCTGGTATGAAACTACTGATTCAACATAATCTCTCCCATTAACTTGGCAGAAACAGTTCCATGAAAATGTGAGTGCAAGGAGTATCACTTTAATTTATTTCTAAAATTATATTAGAATTTGTTTAGGTCTTCCTTAACGGAGAGCCAGTGTCAAATTCTTGTGGCTTCATGCTGCCCCCACATCTGGGCATTCTAGACCTGTGGATCTCAGACTTGCCCTCCCTCATGGGCAAAAATCTTAACGTCTGAAACTCTAATTTGGCTCTTCCTGCTGTTTCTCCTTGATGGAAAAATGCACCCATTCGTGATATCTCTTCTCTTGCTGATTCTGCTAAGCCATGCTGTGTTGGGATTCTCTTGGCCCTGCAAAGGCCTATTTCTTTCCATGCGCAGACTGACTATAGGAACCCTTAGCTTAGGCCTCCAAGGATTCAAACCACAATGGCCAGTCATTCTCCCCAAAGGTCTTGTCACTGCAGAAGTGATTAGCTGCCTGCACCTGCCTTTTAGAAATTCCAAAACAGGGGTGTCTGGGTGGCTCAGGGTCGGTTAACGTCGGACTCTTGATTTGGGCTCAGATTGTGATCTCAGGGGCATGAGATCGAGCCCTGTGTCAGGCTCCACTCTCCCTTTGCTCCTCTCCCTGTTCTCTCTCAAATAAATAAATAAAACTTAAAAAAAAAAATTCCAAAATATTTCCCCCTATCTGTCATGGAGAGATAAGGAAAATTGATACCACTCTCCCTTTTTAGGCCCTCTGAGAGTTTATGAGATTCTCATCAAACATCAAAGCATGATTTGATGGCCCAAGTGGACAAGCCTGACTTTAGATATGCTAAAGACTTGTCCATCTTTCCAGAAGTTTCGCTCATTCTTAATAATTCACATTTCCCCATTTCAGCTTTGGGTTTCTCATGCCCAAGTGTGGGATCATCCTGCTATAAAACACACACACACACACACACACACACACACACACACACGCATTCTTACAAAACTGAATTCTCCCTGGGTCTTCTGTCAGCAGTTTTATTTTTATGCATTCTCACTAGTGATAAGTGATTTGAAACATTTTATAAAGAGAACTTAAAATGTCAAAATTAGCATGAAATGTTAGAGATAATAGACCAGCGTCCAAAGAAAGCTCATGCTTGTGGAAGATTGTTTTTGCTTCTGTCCAGAAATACCTATTCACTCTCCCCTTCTATTTGGAAAATGTTTTGTAATATTTGCAAATCACTGACATCAACGATTTCATGTTATCTAAAAATCTCAAATCAACTCAAAGTATTGTTACTCTTTTTACAGAGGAGGAAACTGAGACTTTAAAGCTGTTATCAAATTTGTAGTTCATTAGATTTAAGGGGTAAAATCAGGATGTGAGCCCATGTCTCCCTGACTCTGAAGTCCATGAGTATGACTATTGTATTACAATGTTTCTTTTGCTCGTATATTCTGAACTGTAAAGCATAAATACATTAAAAGCAAAAAATATATTTATTATTATTTTTTGTATTAGGACCTTAGTTGTACAGAATTGGATTGTGACACTCTCACGGGTAGCCTACTTTTCGTGGCTATATTATTTATTTAATTTATTTTAAAAATATGTCATGTACTCATCAGCTACTCATCAGCTAGGTAGCTGATGGGTTTTGATAATAACCCATCTGAATATGATCCCTTCCCATTCCACTCTTAGCTCTCATCACTGTACATAAGCATTATCATGAGCACTATGTTCGTAATCTCCCTTGGTTTCCTCTGCCTGACCCAATATCTAAAAACTATTTACCGATAGTTCTTTTTAAGTTTTAACATAATTTACTTATTTTAATATAAAATACAATGTGAAAGTGCTTTCTAAGAATACAGTAAGCAAACACGTATAAGAAAATACTCTATCATAATTACTGAGAAATTCTTCCTAAAAAAGAATTTTCTCTTTTCTTACTCAACTGGCCATTATAATTCAGGTAAAAGTAATGATAGTAGAGATGTGTACAATTTTAATTATATTTTTTATAATTTAATTATATTAAAATTATTTAATTTAATTTTAAATAGGGTATTCACATGCTCCTCCATTTAGAGTGATGTTTGATCTAGTTTTGCTGTTGTTGTTTTTTGACGGAACTTAAGTTTTCCTTCTACTCCTACTTGGTTTTTTTTAATCATGAATGGGTATATATTTTGTGAGTGCTTATTCTACAACTACCAAAATGATTGTAAATTTTTCTCTTAATGTGATGAAATATATTTACATGTTGTTATAGCTTACATTCATCTTGGTCATGGCGTATTATCATTTTTTATATACCGATTCAATCTGCATACTTTTTGTTTAGGATATTTGCATCTATAATCATGAGCCAAATGGGTCTGTACGTTGTCTATACTAGACATTCATAACAGAATTTAGCAAAATGTGCCCATGGATATTAGTCTTCAAAGGTACCCCACACAATAAGGGTTACATCATGACTTTGTACGATAATTTCATATTTAGTATCACCCATCTGGGGATTTACAGCATACATTAACAATGCGAGAAAGTCCTGCAGTGGAAATGTATATTTAATCCTGTTTCCCTATCCAGTTTGACTCCAAAGCTTGCTTTCTCCCAAAAATTGTCCTGTTGAGAGTGCAGGGAAATGCAGAGTTAATGGGAACAGAAAATTTTAGAAAAAAAGTAAAAGGGTTCCTTTGACCTTTATGAATTTCTATTTCTGGTGCCACGGGGGACACCCCAGCAATGAGGGTAAAATGGTCCATTTCCTTTGTTTCAGCTTAGGCAGAAAATCCTCATTTCAGTATTAACAACAACACACTTTTACCAAAAGTTTGTTTTATGCCATTTATCTTCATCAGGGAGCATGGTCCAAATCCAGATAGTCAAATTGGGTTTTGTATTTAACCAAGACAGCTGGTCAATGCAGCATAACTAACCCCAAATATGAATGGACACAGGGACGAGTATTATCATGTCCAACATGCTAGAATTACACACTAGTCTGTGTAATAGGAGTTGTTGCTGTCCCCACCTCTAAAGGCTCAGATTGCCTGTACTGCTTCTGGGTGCCCATGCCTCTGATTTTGTGTTTTGTTCCAACAACTCATACCTGTAACTTCCCTCAAATGACCACTGTTAGGCTATTTCACGGGGTTCTTGGAGAGTCAGAAGTAATTGGGTTTTCATGTTTCCCTAGAGGCAATCTCTAGCCAATGACTGACTGTTATGGGAGTAAGAACCACTCCCTTTGTCTTTTTTTTTTTTTTATCAGTTCTTTTTTTTTTTTTTTTTAAGATTTTATTTATTTATTTGACAGAGAGACAGCCAGTGAGAGAGGGAACACAGCAGGGGGAGTGTGGGAGGAAGAAGCAGGCTCCTAGCGGAGGAGCCTGATGTGGGGCTCGATCTCGGAACGCCGGGATCACGCCCTGAGCCGAAGGCAGACGCTTAATGACTGCGCCACCCAGGCGCCCCATGTCTTGAACAGGGAAAAACTCTAATGTGTGACTCACTCCAGAGCCCCTCATGGGATCAAGCCAAGGACAAGACTTCACCTGAAATCATACCATTGCTTAGCTTTCTCCCTTCTTATTCTGTTTCTACCACTTTCTTACTAGCTTCCCCTGGGAAGGCTCACTTAGTCAATCCTTTGCATATGTACACTGGTCTTAGGGATGCTTCTGGAGAAGACAATCTAAGACACCATGTAATATGTCAAGTGTCATTAACTAATAGGGTTCAGTATCAGTGCCCAGATTTTTGACCCTCTGTCATTTGTGGATGCCATGGCTTAATCTGAGATGTACTCTTTTTTTTTTTTAAGATTTTTATTTATTTGTCAGAGAAAGAGAGAGAGAGAGCACAAGCAGGGGGAGCAGCAGGCAGAGGGAGAAGCAGGTTCCCTGCTGAGCCAGGAGCCCCATGACGGACTTAATCCCAGGACCCTGGGATCATGACCTGAGCCGAAGGCCTGAGCCGAAGGCAGACGTCTAACTGACCGAGCCACCAAGTGTCCCTCTTAGATGTATTCTTTTTTTTTTTCAAGATTTTATTTATTTATTTGACAGGGAGAGACAGTGAGAGAGGAAACACAAGCAAGGGGAGTGTGAGAGGGAGAAGCAGGCTTCCCGCCGAGCAGGGAGCCCGACGTGGGGCTCGATCCCAGGACCCTGGGATCATGACCTGAGCCGAAGGTAGAGATTTAACTGACTGAGCCACCCAGGTGTGGCTCGGGGCAGAAACACAAGGACCCTTGTGACCGGACTTCCTGTCACGAGGGGAAAACATGGTACAGAAGAGAAGGCCTATGAAATCATTTCTATTTTAAAGACTTGAACATTCTTCACTCTTTGGTGACTATCTAGCTACTACTAAACAAAGTTACCTGAATTTATTAAAATTTTGTTATAGCTTAATCAGTAGATGTGGCACAATGTGACCACGGTCTATTGCACTTTACAGGGATGGAATAATATCACTAAAAGAGTTACAGTGCATTCATGGCTTATATTTCTTCCCACGTACTTATCTTTCAAAGATACAGCCAAGTAAACAATGGAAGAAGAAGAAGAAGAATAGAACTAAATAAAAGTACGAGCTACTGTCCCTTTTGATGACTCATTAGATATTAACACCGTCGATTCATTAGTGTAAAAACTCCCATATGATCAGATGGCATTTCGCTTTCAAGAATTGACCTGAAGTAATGAAAGGTTGAAAGAGAACTGAGCAGGATGTTTCTGGCATGAGATTTTCCTCACTCGTTTGTGTTTCCCACTAAACATGTAAAATTGGCCACAGAACAAAGATATGATAAATGAAGTAAAAATATTTCTTCTAATGTCAAAGGCTGATAACAATGTCTGTTTTGAATTTTTATTCTGTTCATAAATTTGAGAATGGTACATAAATTGTGAATAATTTCATGAAATTGAGACGGGTCTCTTCTCTGTTCAAAAGACTTGCAGCGGCCTATGAGTGCAGTAGTTCACGCTCCCAATCACCTTTTCAAATGACCAGATCTTGGGTCACATTTGTCCTGGGTCCTGTTTCTTCTTAGCGATAGCCCGAATGCTAAAGGGCAGTTTCTAGATCCAGCTTTGAGATTTGGGGTGACTTTCTTAATTTCTCAATTTTCTGTGAAATGAAACTTCTTAGAGCAACTTTAAAAATTGGACCTCTCACAGACACTGCTTCCTTCAAAAGGTAATTTTGTTTTATTAGGTTATGCTATATATGAATTACTAATATTTGCAAATTGCTCTCACAATTTGATTTGGTGTAGGCATTACATTTCACAGCTAAGGAAGACACTAATCCAATTTTTGACAGAAGTACTCCTGATGTTACTGGGATAGGAAGGAAGTCATTGCATTTTTTATGGATCATCATTTTACTCCTTCCTTGAGGACAGGAGTCAGACTTTTTTTTTTTTTAAGACTTTATTTATTTATTTGACAGAGAGAGAGACAGCCAGCAAGAGAGGGAACACAAGCAGGGGGAGTGGGAGAGGAAGAGGCAGGCTCCCAGGGGAGGAGCCTGATGTGGGGCTCGATCCCAGAACACCGGGGTCACACCCTGAGCCGAAGGCAGACGCTTAACGACTGAGCCACCCAGGCGCCCCAGGAGTCAGACTTTCTTATCATCTTAGTCATGAGCGGTCTATTTTCCAGCACTTAGTAGGCCTATTTGTTACACATTACTTTTATGTGTACTTGTGTAAAGGGATCTGCAAAGTGCTGGTAATAAAGTGACTTGAAATGAACGCAAGCTTTATTCAATAAGTAAATGTGATTTGGGAATATAATTTGATGGGCTTAATTCTTGGGCTAAAAGTCTGTTTTCTATCAGTCACATAATCTTGAATTCATAGGTTATACTTAACTCTGACCACCGATTATGCCTTCTCATATCTGCCCCTGTAATAACTTCTGTCTTAATTCTGTTTCCTTTCTCCTAATTTTAACCTGAGATGAGGGAATTACTATCATTTCACAAAAGTATATATATATAACATATGTATATATCATATATATATGATATATATATAATAGTGTTACTAAGTGAGAACATTCTTATAAAATCAAATTTGTGCTTCTCTGGAAATCCACTGGCTGAAAGAGAAAAACTACAAAATGAGTCAAATACATGGAAAATGGACTTTTAGTCACACTGATTGCTCTCTTTCATCACCAATTTTTATTTTTTAAAATATTTTATTTATTTATTTGAGAGATAGGATGGGGGGGAGGAACAGCGGGAGAGGGGCAAGCAGATTCCGTATTCAGTGCAGAGCCTGGCGCGGGGTTCAATCCCACAACCCTCAGATCATGACCTGAGCCAAAATCAAGAGTCGGACGCTTAACAGACTGAGCCACTCAGGTAACCCTCATCACCAATTACTGAGTAGATCTCCTTTAGCCACCATATCCTCCCCTCAGCTTGGTAATGCCTGCACAAAATGCCTGCACAAAAGCAGTACAGAGTAAATTGTGTTTTTTCAGATTACATCTCTCTACATTTAAAAATCACTCTTAGTGGGGCACCTGGGTGGTGCGGTCGTTAAGCGTCTGCCTTCAGCTCAGGGTGCGATCCCGGCGTTAAGGGATCGAGCCCCACATCAGGCTCCTCCGCTGGGAGCCTGCTTCTTCCTCTCCCACTCCCCCTGCTTGTGTTCCCTCTCTTGCTGGCTGTGTCTATCTCTGTCAAATAAATAAATAAAATCTTTAAAAAAAAAATCACTCTTAGTGGGCTTGGGTTTTATGAGAGTGAACTAAAATGAGTATCGGTGACCCTGAAGTATAACATTATTCTGCTATATCCATGAAGATAAAGCAGAGCCCTAAGCCTCATAAGAGAGAAAACTTGATAAAAGTGTGACTCAGCAAGGCTTTAGCATTTTAGTAGGCCATTCTCTAGTCATTCCTACCACTTATATGGACACACAACGTTGTTTTCAGTGCTACTCAAACGTGACTCCACTGGCTAATGCTAAATCAATTAAACGATTGCCCAACATTTGCAGCAACATGGACGGGACTGGGGGAGATAATGCTAAGTGAAATAAGTCAAGCAGAGAAAGACAATTATCATATGGTTTCACTCATTTATGGAACATAAGAAATAGGAAGATCGGTAGGAGAAGAAAGGGAAGAAGAAAGGGGGGGGTAAACAGAAGGGGGAATGAACCTCGAGAGACTATGGACTCTGGGAAACAAACTGAGGGCTTCAGAGGGGAGGGGGGTTAGGGGATTGGGACAGGCTGGTGATGGGTATTAAGAAGGGCACATATCGCATGGTGCACTGGGTGTTATAAGCAAATAATGAATCATGGAACATTACATCAAAAACTAAGGATATCCTGTATGGTGACTAATATAACAAAATAAAAATTATTGTAAAAAAAATCATAGGGAAGAGAAAATGCAAAAAAAATTAATTTTTAAAACTTAAAAAAAAATAAATCAATTAAACATATCCCAGCTATCTTCATTTGCATTCCTACATCAGCAGACTTTCAAAGATTTGAGTGGGAGAGCCTTATTTGGGAGGTAATCCAGAAAGTATGAGTATGGGTGTGGGGAAGTGAGACAAGAAAGAGAAAGAAGTCATAAAAGGTGTGCTAGTAAGAAGGTAAGTCACCACTGTGAGTTTTTTGGAGCTCGGTCTTGCTGGGGGACTCTGGGACATCGTGAGGAACACACAGCTGAGAGTTCTCTTCATCTATACCAGTTCCCTCAGTGATTGGCTGAGGGCTGCTCCCAAAGGGTCATTCCCTGTCATTTGCAGCCTGCCATGTGCATGGCAGTGAGTAGAAAGGACATTGACCGCTTCAGAGAAAGCTCTCCAGCACAGTGACACATATAACTTGCTGCTGAAAGTAGACCAGTAGACTCAGAAGAGGTAAGACCTAAAGGTATAGACAGAGTACTAAGGTACTCACTCTACAATCCAAACAGTTGTGTCTTATGAGGTCCTAGAGTAAGTACAGGTGAGAAGTAATGTGGTTCGTTAAAAATTTAATTCTGCAAGACTCTTCTGATTAGTGATGCCAAAACTCTTACATGTACCTCTATCACAAAGAATTATCACAGACCTTCTTATTTGTATTCTTTTCAGTTACCTTCTTGTTCTCCCTTTCCATAAAACCTTCCTTGACTGCCTGACCTCAAGAAATCTGTCTACTTTGAAGTCACTTCGTATTTATTGTCCGCACCAGTTATTTGCAAAAGAACCATGTCCTGGTCCCACTTTGTAATCTTATTTCTATATTTATGCACCCATTTTTTCACACTTTTTAAAAGATTGTATTTATTTGACAGAGAGAGAGAAAGAGAGAGCGAGCATGAGCCGGGGTTGGAGGGGCAAAGGGAGAGGGAGAAGCAGACTCCCACTTGGGGTTCAATCCCAGGACCCCAGGATCATGACCTGAGCTGAAGGCAGATGCTTAACCGACAGAGCCACCCAGGCACCCCTGTTTTTTTACATTTTGATATAAACTTTTATATCCCAGTACCTAGCACTTAGTGGACATCCAAAAACATTTTGCTTATCTTACTGCAAATAAGGGAAATAGTTGATTCCTCAAGTTTAACATACAATGATTACAGATTTACTTGTCCTTAATTTTTATAAAAAGAGTCAGAGTCCTTAGAAAATAAGAAGGGAGCCAATATAAAATGAATAATAAATAGCAGCAATATAAATTTTTCTATGAAAAATAAGTGTCTTCAAAAATTAAAATTGCACAAATATATTTTTGAGCTACACATTATTTATTTAAAGCTCCTAGGGATGCCTGGATGGCTTAGTCAGTTAAGTGTCTGCCTTTGGCTCAGGTCATGATCCGAGGACCCTGGGGTCAAGCCTGGCGTCAGGCTCCTGCTCAGCCTGCTTCTCCCTCTGCCTCTCCCCTCCGCTTGTGCTCTCTCTCTTTCTCTCTCTCAAATAAATAATAAAATCTTTTAAAAAAAGCTTCCAGAATAATGCATCTCAACTACTGGTTGAATTTCACCTGTTGACATAGCCAGCTAAATACTGAAAATGTTGTCTTTTAACCTTAAATTTATTTCTTCTAAAATTTTACATCCCAATGAAAGAAAATCTTTCACTCCAAAGTCATTTTCTTTAGTTACGATATCATTTTATGGCTTTCTTGCTTCAGTTTCCACACTCTGGTAAAAAGCCAGCCTGAGAGTTTCTATCTGTTATGATGCAGTTGAAAATGCGACATTATAGCTTTCAGAACAAAAGTGAAAAAAGACTTCCCCACCCACCTATGTCCCACGCCCAGCTGAAAGCCCGTGATTTTCTCCTTGTGGAAACAAGTAACTGGATTATCACTGACCTACGTCTTGCAGCCCTGAAATATGGTGGCCTCGCAGGGACCATAAACCACGGAACACCTCCCCAGCAGTTTTAGTTAACCAGTGTGATTGTTTACCTGACCAGGATGGTCACTCTTAAAATCCAAAGGCACGGTCAAAGAAGACATGGCTCAATATTTTTCGGATACTTTAAACAACACATGCAATCAACTTGTTTTTAAAGACCGTGGAAGTTCTAGTCATATAATTGACTTTCACTCAGAGAAATACCACAGTGCTGCTCATCTTCATGGCACTCTTCGTGGTTTATTTTTAAAAAGATTTGTTTAGGTGTGCCTGTTTGGCTCAGTCGGTTAAGCATCTGCGCTCAAGTCATGATCCCAGGGTCCTGGGATTGAGCCCCGCATAGGGCTCCCAGCTCAATGGGGAGCCAGCTTCTCCCTCTCCTGCTCCCTCTGCTTATGCTCCCTCTCTCTCTCTGTCAAATAAATAAATAAAATCTTTTAAAAAATAAAAATAAAAAGATTTGTTTATATCTTGCAGTCTTCAGTAAAGTGAGAAATAAATTCAGAACTCCAGCAAAGCGAGAAACGACTTTGAACTTCAGTAGCATAAGAGAGAACTTCTGCATGCCATTTTTTTAATCAAGACCATGCAACCTTCTTCATGCAACTATCACATATAGACACGGTACGGTGTTAAAAATAAAAGTACATACAAACCAAATCATGTGTTTTGAAAAATTAAGCCAATACTGCAAATAAAATCTTGGAGGTATAATGTATAAAAAGATTCAAGATCTAATCTGAAGATTGTCAAATACATAACGAAATGGAACATTATGTAGTGAATGTATGACTAACACTAAAATGTGGATATAAATTCCTTTCATCTTAGAACACACTATAGAGGAAGTATTTCATGCATAATAATTTTAGCAAGCTACCTTATTTATAATTTTATTTTATGATTTCCCCTACTGGAAACTTTTCAAGAGAAACTACTCAGTGTTGGGAAAAATAAAAATCTATTCATCCCTTTTTTCCTCCCTTCTCTGCATAGTTTTATTTAAAACATACTTCTCAGGAATTCCTGTAGATATTTAGATTTTTTCATATTCTCTTAGAAGAAAAACACGTATTTTGAGGCATCTCTAAAATCTACAAGTACAATGGAACAGAACCTTATTGAATAAAAATGATGTTCATTCAAGGTGAGAATATCTTCTTAAATTCTGGATTTCTTCCAGATGGTTATTTTGAAGTGTTTTGCTTCATTCCAGTGAAATTTTAGTATTTCAGGCAACTTGTACATCTGTGAAGTCTTGAATTGTGTTAATCGAAACAGCAAAAAATAAGTAACAATAACAATGAATTTTCAAAGCAAGACTTCTAATATACAGAGGTCATAGTTCAAATAGGATAAAATATGTCCAAGTATGATTTTAAAATAACTGTTTACTAACATGTTGATAGCAAGCATTTTGATTTTTTTTTTAAAGATTTTATTTATTTATTTGACAGAGACAGAGACAGCCAGCGAGAGAGGGAACACAAGCAGGGGGAGTGGGAGAGGGAGAAGCAGGCTCATAGCAGAGGAGCCTGATGTGGGGCTCGATCCCGGAACGCCGGGATCACGCCCTGAGCCGAAGGCAGACGCTTAACCGCTGTGCCACCCAGGCGCCCCAAGCATTTTGATTTTTAATGACAATTGAGGAAAAACATATATTTACTTTCAAATCCTGGGAACTTTTCTGGGACTGAGATAAAATATCAGCCAGTTCTAACAGTGTGAGCCAACATTATATAAGAGAGTTTCTCACAATGATGAAGTGCCCCCAATGCCTTCTATTTTATGATTTAACTATGTGGGATTCCAGAATCAAATTCTAAGGGGAATAATAGTTAAAAGCAACAGTAGGGTTTATTTAAAATATGCCTTTTATCTTTTCACAATGTAGACCACTGAGAACAAGATCCATTCTTAGAGGATGGAAGTAAAAAAGCAGAAATGAGCCAAAGCCTATTAATACAATGAGTACATCCAAATTTTCACAGTGACAGCAGAGCTAGTTCACTCAGAGGTTAGTTAAATAATTATTTTAAGGACTCACTGTCCTTTCTGGGAAAATGAACTGTGTAATGTCAAAAGCTCTCATGATATGAAAAATTAGAACGGTCATGAACATGGATTAATATCTATTCATAAAATACTGGCTTCACTTACTGAATTACAGGAGGCACATTAACTGTTTATTTAGCATTTTACAGTAAGCATACTTGTGCTGAAATCACAATATCCACTTACCTCTATTAGACAGATGTCACTAGGCCCAATGCAACTGCCAAGTCTAATGCACGTTGTACATTACAATCATGGCTATGTTCGGCTGTTATTGCTTTTGATGGGGGGAGGAAGAAAGTAAATTAATACAGAAGTTGCGAATTTTGGGGGGGAATTTCTGGGTAACCATTAGAAGTTTCTAGAAGACCAAGATTTGGGGTGAATTTCATTTGCCTTTAATATCCCAGTGTTTATGCTTGAAATACAGTAAGAAATTTTTTAAAAATATCTTGAATAAATGAGTTATATCAATACAAAGGATTGGTACGAGAAGAATTTAAATAGACAACACATTTGGAAGATCTCTTCTCCAATTTTAAGAGTAGTAAAAGCATGGATGCTAAATATTGTGATTTCTCTTAATTACTCTCATTATCGTCCTGATGACTTCCCACTTGGATTAGGTGGAGTGAAGATACCAAGAATGAGAATCTATGTATTCGTAGAAAAATCTGTTATGTTTTAGACTTATATCGCAAGTCATGTCATCTGTATACATTTCAATTTATCATTTCATTGTCCAAATTTGTTTGTTTCATAAATTTACTCCATGGATGTTACTTTTTCCCCTTTTTCTGCCTCCTTTAATTTCCTTTCCCCCACAAATGCTTTCATCTTTGATTTTCCATGAGTTTTAATACTATTTCCATTACACTAACAAGTACAAAGGAATTAAATTATCAGCACCAAAACTCTCAAACTAAACTCACTATCTTCTTTCCAAATTTGGCCTCTATCCGATCCTATGAAGACTTTACAGAGTTAGAAAGTCTAGTACTAACCCAGGTTTCTCAATGTCAACTTAGACCACTGTCTCCAATCGTCTTCATCCAATAGGTCATTGAGTTTAATAGAGCTTGTTTCAAAAATGTATTTCAAATGAATGCCCTCTTTCGCCTTTTCTGTTATCACCTACAGTCAGTCTCTCCTCATATATGAACACTTCTCTGCAAAAGTCATTAGGGTTTGGTTACTCCCAAACCTAATGTCACTTCATTCATTCTTCTCCTCAAACTTCTTAAATTATGTTTCCAGAATACAGGCATGTCATTTGTCAATTCAAAGTCATCTCACAAGTCCCTAAAAGTTGCAGAACCAAATCCAGCATGATTGTCAAAATCTGTCATAATCTATGTAGCATACACTTCTTTGCTGACCAATTGCATATCTGGGTCTCTAGACCTTGGGATCTCTGAACATTGCGTGTACCATATTTTGTCAGTTCTTTTGTTGCTATTATTTTCATTGTTTGACATGTCCTTCTTGCCTTCGACTCCAACAAATCCTACTCATTCTTTAAGGTTGAGATCAGATGTTAGTTCGAGATCATATTCCACCATGTTGATTTCTGTTTCTTCTACCTATGCATTAGGTTGGCCCCTAATTCAGTCCAGACTTCCCGTAATGACTCAACTGATACTTAAGGGTGACAATTGTGAAAATAAGCCTTGGATGATTTGTGCTGAATATAATCAAATGCATTTTGTAGATCTTCAATGAATATTAATTCACAGGCCAAAGATGAAAAAACCCAGCTCAATGTTTCAATATTCAAACTTAAAATACATACAAGCTGTTAAAGATGAAGTCTTTGAATGTCATTGTTCTGACCTCACTTTGGTGTTTGATGGTATTTATCATTGAAACAAAAATAGTGCAGCCTCTGAAGTTACTTTGATTAGTTTATTTCTGTCCCAGGGCCTTTTTTTTTTTCTATTCGCTCTGTGAAAGTGATTCATCTCTTCTTTATTTTCACTCAGCAGTGCCAGTGGATTTTGTCTTCAAATGGAATATTTAGTAGCAAAGATCATCACATTTTTAGGCTGTCTTTATTTATCACATAAAATAATAATGATAATAGTACATAATATTAATTGTGCTTTTACTCTCTGCTAGGCATTCTATTGAGTGTTTGTCCATAGATCCTTTCACACAATTATTTCCCACCCTGCGATGTGGGTACTATCATTATCTTCATTTATAACTTGCATAACTACTTTTGAAATGACTTATAAGCTGCTTTTAAAATATAATCATTTAATTCCCAGCAAACATATAAAGTGCTAAACTTCATTCATTAACAAGGGAATATAAATTAAAACTACAATCCGGTATTTCTATTTAGAATGGCTACAATGAAAAAGACAGACAATACCAGTTGTCTGAAATGGACCAAAGGATATTCTAACACCCTGCTGAAGGGAGGAATAACTGGTCAGTCACTCTGGAAAGCTGTTTGGCAGAATCTACTAAAGCTAAAAAGATATGTATTCTTTTTTTTTTTAAAGATTTTATTTATTTATTCGACAGAGATAGAGACAGCCAGCGAGAGAGGGAACACAAGCAGGGGGAGTGGGAGAGGAAGAAGCAGACTCATAGCAGAGGAGCCTGATGTGGGGCTCGATCCCATAACGCCGGGATCACGCCCTGAGCTGAAGGCAGACACTTAACCGCTGTGCCACCCAGGCGCCCCTAAAAAGATATGTATTCTTTAACCCAGCAATTGACTCCTAGGTAATGCCCTCAAAAACTGTGCACCAGAAGTCAGGGACAAGGACATTCATATCAACCCTATTTGTAGCTCAAACTGAAAGATTCCAATGTCCACCAATATCAGAAAGGACAAATAAATTGCAGTATATTCACCTAATACAATTCACATGCAGCAAACACAACTGCATGCAACACAGCTGTGTCTAATAATCATGACGTTGAGCAAAAGACGCTGAAGACTGCGTGCTATTTGACTTGTTCGATATACGGTTCAAAAAGAGGCAAACACTACGTGGGGGGAGAAGGTAGAATAACGGATCTCCCTGGGAAGCTGAGAAACATGCGATTTCCTGATCCGGATGTTGGTTACATGGATGTGTTCAGTTCGTGAAAATTCATCAAGCTGCACGCTTATGATTTTTGTACTTTCCAACGTGCATGTTAGTCTTCAATAGAACTTTTCCATGTAAAAGTAAACACTTGCCATTTTGCTTAACGTTGTGGCCTGAGGCTCGAGGACATCGGCCATCCTGTGACCCCGAAGCAACTTCATCACACAGCGGCTCCTCAGTTACCAAACGATTGTCAGAGTAATTGACTTGAAGTCACGTAAGGATGATTTGGAAATATGCAGAATTCAGATTGCTGACCAGAGAGGGTCCTTGCCATGTCTCTGGGCCCTCCCGCACCTCGCTCAGCCTCAGTCTCCCTGCGGCTGCTCAAACGTGCCAAGCACACCCCTGCCTTGTAGCTTCTCCCCCCGAACGATTTCATCTGCTTCAAATGCCCCCCCTCCAGAGATATGCGTGGGCCTTGCAGATTCCTTTCTGCCTCTGCTCAAATGTCATCTGGTCAGAGAGGCCTGCCCTCACCTCCACCTATAAAAGGGCAGCATTTCTCTCCACCCTCTTATCTTTATTTTCGCCGCTGATATGCCGTATCTGTGCCATTTTAAAAATTTGCTCATTGAACTGCCTCTGTCCACTCAAACATAAGCTCTGCTGTGGCAGGGGTTTGGTGCTGTTTAGTTCCTGGCGATAACCTCAATGCTTAAAAAATTCTTGGAAATATGGACGAGGCATATGACAGCTATTTTTGATTCGATGATGTTGACACATGACTTTATCAAAGTCACCCACAATCTCCAGGACATCCGATTGTCCCCTTTTCTGCTACATTGAAAATACTGCCGCACAACCGCAGGGCAGGAGGGTCTGAGGATCCCCTGACCCACCGTCCTCACTCCCTGTGATTTAATGTGGGACTTCTCTCACAATATGAAAGTCTGGATGGTCTCTTCTGTCTCAAAAAAAAAATCCTTTCAAAAATTAAATCCTCAACTTTAAGATGCAATTTTACACATCAATTTAAAAGCCCCAAAGTCCCTAATCCTCTTTTTACTTCCTCTGTATCACTCTGATGCTTGGACCCCAAGGCAATAAAGAGTTTTCCTTTCCTGGGAGATGGGCAGGTCTTAGGGTCAGAGGCAGGACCTCTTAAGATATCCAAATTACATTGCCCGGTCAACAAATACCTCTCATGTGCTTAGCATGTGCCCAGCACTAGGGGAAGGGTATATAAGAATGAATAGGTCAGATGTTTCCTGCTTTTAGCGGAGCTTACGTTCTAGTTGAGAGAGTGTCTTAGGTTGGATTCTTTCAGAAACAAGTATATAGGCACAAATGATTTACTTGGGAGATGACGGGGAGCGTGGGGAGGGGAAAGGCAGTAGGGAAGAGAGGGAAGATGATAGAATTGTGTTAAAGAGCTGTTAGTGCTATGGGCACTGGGGGCTCAGTGCTGCTGTGGATTGCTGGGATATTTACAAAGAACATGTCAAGGTTATCCCACCGGAGGATTCATCAACTCTCAGCCATCATTGCTGGAGGGCTGTTCCTGGGACATGAACTCACTTGTGCTTTGGCCTCCTAACTCGTGCAGACTGAGTGTGTTCCTGTGGCCAGAGGAAGCTCTCAGGCAGACAAGACTGTGTGTTTAGAGTGCGAGCCACCCGCTCAAGAGGGAGCTGAGGAAGGAGGGACGATTAGAGAGACACCAGCCCTCTGTTGCTGAAAGAGAGACAGTACGCCAGTTAGGCACAAAGCAGAAGCAAAGAACGTAAGAGAGAATTGGAAGGGCTGGGTAGCAACGTTAAATGGGCCAACAAAGGTCGTTTTGGGTCTGTGGTGAGCAAGATAAGAGCTTCTCAGGTTTGCTTGCCTCAGGGGAAGAGCTTTCTGGGGCCAAGAGAACAACCAAGACAAAGACCAAAATGCAAGAACTCCTTTGTGTGTTTAAGAAACTAAGAGGCCTGCGGGGTTGGAGTGGGAAGGGATAAGGCAAGGGAAGGAGGGTAAGGGATGTACTCAGAGGAGCAGCGGGTGGGATGCCACTGGGCTTCAATCATGGGAATTCCGTGAGCTTGCTTTCATTTTAAAAGTTATGTATGCATTGTATATACACATGTCTGTATATATGTATGGGTTTACTAGATTACCCTTCATAAGTATAGATACTTATTTATATAATCATTTATATACGCTGATTTATGCATTTATTTATACCTACCAGCTTAACAGGTGATGAAAATAATGGAATCCATGTTTATTCCCAGTCGCTGCACAAGTGAACAGGGTAGACAAATAAGTGTGTATTTTATGATCCTGGTTGAAGTCTCTGTACCTAACTCTGTGGGTATCTAGTCGCACATAACCAGGACACTGGTTACTAAGGAAGCAGCATCAGTGGGGAGTTAGCTGGGAGGGGAAAAAGGAAGACAGATGGCTGGCATGTAAATCTAAGTTGATATTCGTTTTCTTGTTTTCGATGGAAACTCATCATAGGAAAGGACTATTATAAAATGAAAGGGACTGGAAATAAATAAAAAAACATATAAGCTGAGGCTTCAAGCATGATGGAGAACTTTTCTTTTCCTATTATTTTTCTTCTCTTTTAGAAATATTGGCTGTCACAAAACCAGCGAAATTTAGAACTCAGTGACTCACTGCAGGACCCATCTCTTTTCTGATCTTGCTTTGTTAGGATTCAAAGTTAGCCGGAAAGCAAATGCATTATTTGACTTAAATTCAGTACGCACTGGCATTACTTACAGTGATTTTGAGAGCCTCTTAACAAAAGAGAAAAGATTACTGCATTGACAGTGAAATTAGAGAATGGTGCGGGTGCTTATGTTGAGCTGGCAGTGAAACGGTTTTGCGGCACACCTGTTTTATGCAAATGATACAATAGCATGAGAAAATCAACGAGGCAGCATTGTTCTCAGTTGTTTTAAAGGCAAGGGGTCATGGAGACAATGCTGATATGGGCTCGTTTTTAATGGATTTAAAATTAGTTTCTAACCTATTGAAATCTTGCACCGCATGTGAAATGACTTGCTCTGAGTTATTGCTGAGAAGGAGCTAGATAATGGAAAAAGCAGAAATATCCAAGTTCATTCTCCGTGGAGCCTCCCACTGCCCTGGCCTGTTCACTCTCCATTCTGCAGGAAGCCCATGATTGCCTAATGGACAGCATCATTGAGGAGCTGAGCCCTAAAAGTCATCCAGAGAGGGTGTTCTATCCTCTAACCCAGGTCCTGGCCTAATTTTCACAAGTTACACACTTGGATAATCCTTTTGTCATCCCATTGCTATGAGGCCAGATGTTACCCATTGGAACTTAATCCACTTGAACCCTCTCCATAAACATACTGGTTGAGAAACAGGAGCAATTGCATCAAATCAGAAAGAATTCAGTGGGAAAATGATTGATTACGAAGTGACCATTGCTCTCCCCCCAAATTGTATAATTCCCATCAGACGGATGATTTCTAACTTTTGCTAGTAAGACACGCAAGATGATCTGAAAATATGAAGTTAGTTAAAGTAAAGATTCTATGGTAAGATTCATTTTTACCCTTTTCTGCTATTTTAAAAATGTTGTGTGTTGAAATAACCCAAATTTCCCACATTGGGTGAATGGGTTAAAAAAAATTGTAGAATATATATATATATATATATATATATATATGTATATGTGTATATGTGTATATATATATATATTAAGGGAAGTGAGGTGATTGGAATGTCAATTTTATTTAGTAAAATATTATAAAAACTTAAACAGCATATCCAGCTGACTGACAAAATCCATCCAACTGTTAAGGGCAAAAGAAAACTATCTCAAGATGTACAGTTATGGAGATCGTGCTTGTACCTACGGGCAGATATTTAAAGAGAAAGGGAAAGAGAGACAGAAAATATTGAAGCAGAATGCAACATCTGGAATTATCCAACTGATAAAATTTGGAGAGAGAATGAGGGCGTTAGAAGGAAGGATATCATGTCATGTTTACTTTCTTCTTGTTCAGAGAGCAAGAAAAGATGCATTGCAAATGATAGAGCTGTACATGGTATGATTCTAGGTACATGATCGGGGAAATTTGAAACTATAGGGACAAAATGAGATCGGTAGTTGCCAAAGGCTGGACACAGGTGAAGAGAATTTACTCTAAAGACGCAGTAGGAAATTACTTAAAATAATAGAATTGTTCTCTATCTTAATTGGGGTGAGGTTACATTTCTATAACTATAGGCTCTATTTTGCCAAAACTCTTAGGATGGCATATCAAAAAAGGGTGAATTTTACTGTATGTAAACCATACATCAATAGACTTTGTTTTAAAAATTGTTTTTGGTGAAAACGACAGTTCCTTCTAACTTTTTGTTAAAAGAACAGCATACCACTCGTTTTCTTCCCGAAATACGCTGCGATGCCGGCTAGGAGGTGCTGTGGCCCGGTGTTCCTTCTGAGTTACAGGTGTTACATGTTGCTTCGACTTGGTGACGTAAGTGGAAGTGAAGGTCACAGCCTTTTTCTGCAACAATAAGGGACAATTTTGTCGAAGACCCAGCTGCTTCTTACCAACACAACATACTTCAGTATAGTTAAAATTTTTGAAAGATTTCCTTCCCGTTTAGAGGTCTTTTAGTTTTCACTAACAGAAATCTCCCTCAAACTAGAGTTGGGGAAAAATTATAAAGCTAATAGGGTAACTCATCAAAGCCACAATATGACATGAAGATGAGAAATGTATGTAACTGGCCTGGGGGTTCTCCAAGGAGATCAATGATATTCTGGTGGCTTTAAAATATGGTGTAAATTCTTTGACCCTATTCCCATTAAAAAGTGGGTGGCCTGTGTCCCCTCTTCTGTGACTGCTTTGATCCGTACAGTCGGGCGGAAGTGACATGGTGTGACTTCTGAGGCAAGGTTGGTAAAGGTCTTGCAGCTTCTACCATGCAGTGAACACTCGGTCATGGAGCTTGAGGCCACCATGTTGTGAGGAAGCCTACGTTACGTGGGGTGGCCATGGATAGGTGTTCCAGTGAACAATCACAGCCGAGTCTGCCCTCAGAGTGACCCCAGCTCAGGCAACAGATAGGAGCATGAAGAAGCCTTCAGGTGATTGCAGCCCCCAGCGACTTAAATGCTGAAGCATTGGGCATCAAGGAGCAAGCACACTGTGTCCTGCCCATTTTTTTCTGACCTACAGTATCCGGGATCATAATAAAATGGTGGTTGCTTCACGGCGTTAAGTTACTAAGGTGTAGGGTAGTTTGCTAGGCAACAGTAAGATAGCAAGCATGGGACAGACAGCCAAGAACCAAACCACACCAAGACAAACAACAACAACAAAAATCAGGGCCAATTTGAGAATAAAGGAGACTAATAAAACCTGACAACTAAATGCAATCCATGTTCTTGATTGCATCCTTGAAGGCCAAGAATAACTCTAAAGAAAATATTAGGAACAAAGAGTGACATCTCAAAATAAAAACTTGCTGGAAAAAAAAGAAAGAAAATTAGAGTAAAAATTAAAAGAGAGGGAGAAAGAATGAGCAAACTTAAACTCTGGAGTCATCCTGCCTCGGTTCGAATTTTTGCTCTTCTCATCACTAGGTCTGAACCATAGGTAGTTACACTCTCCATATTTAGGGTCACTAAGAGTATTTAGTCATCTGACTGTTCATAGGGATTAAAAGAAATAGTATATCATATGTAAAGTGGTTGGAAACGCTCAATAAGTGGTATTCCTAAGAGCGATTATCTCCAACACAAGAAAAACCATTATGAACCTAAGCAAATGCTCCCTATCTCTTCTCAGCTTCTCTCTGCATGTCTGCTTTAATCTGCCTCCCTCCCTGACTTTGCAGCATGGTTTGCCCTCCTTCTGAATGCACCTGTCTAACATTACTGCCTCATCTCTCTCGCATTCCCGCTGTCCTCTGTTCAAGCAACCAGTCCAGATGTTTTCATGTCTCTCAATCTCACGCACTCAGGGAGTGATAGTCTAACCTGATCTGGGGTCCTGTGGACACTCGGATCCTATCAGCTTCAGAAACAAGTTGAACAGAGTTCTGCTGTAGAAAGACAGTTGTTGAGAAACCCCCACCCACCCATCTCTTAGAAAAACCAGCCCTAAGTGAGGGGAAATGGGCTCTGCAGACTCCTTCTTAATTAAAAGACAATTTTAATATAGATTGTGGAAATAGAATTATTTTCATTTCAGGGCTGTGGAAACAATTTAAATTGTGAAAATTAGAATTTTATCTGATGTTTATAATCCGAAGAGATGACGTGGTTGAATTGGGAAACCAGAGCTGGAAGGAATTCTCTTGCCCTTCTAAATTCTGCCAATTTTTAATCATTCCTCTTGCAATAAAATGGTTGTTTAGAAAGCATTGCTTATCTGCCCTGAAGCTTAGTAGCCTGGAAAAGGACGAAAGAACGTGTATTGGTGACATCATTTTATGTCTTATGAAGCAAATGTATTTGTGAAACAAAGTTATTGCAAAACAATAATAAACTGGAATGATCTCTTAAAAATATTTGAAGTGCACAATATATTCTTACAAAAATAGGAATATATTCTTGTAAAAATTCCAGTAAGGCATATGCTGCAGATACAACTTTGATAGTCACAAATCAGATGTGTACAAAAATAAATCTCTATTTTACCACTGTGCATATTTTCCTGGTCTCTGATGATCCATTTTCACTCATCACTGGGAAACTTAATATAGTTACTTCTGGTAGAATTGCTGGATTGAAAAGTGTAAGGGTTTAAAATTTTAATTATACAGCCAAATCACCCTCCAACATTTTAATAGTCCTTGTGAAATTACCAATTCACACTCCCACTTTGCAATGAATGAGAACAACACCTCCCCACCTCTTTGCCAAACTAGATGCTTCGAAACTCTTTGTTTACCATCATCCCAATGTCACTTGAGTTAAAGTCTATTGTGGCGATTATCAATGAGTTTGAGCACCAAACTTTGTTTAATTATCCTTTCATATTTGTTTCCTGTGGGTTGAATGTATTGATTTGTAGAAGTTCTTCAGAAGCTCTAGATATTCATCTTTTTTGTTATATATTGTGATGCAATGTTTTCAAAAAAGGTGTATTTGAACCTAAAACAAAAAAACCCAAATGAACAACCTTATCCACAAGGGGTAGAGAAGAGGGGCAGAGATTTGTAAGGGATTTCTGAAGAGATCCTCTACCCAGCATGGGTGCCATCCCTGCCCCATCGCTGTCCCCGGTGAACTGGAGTGCTCCTCCCCTCGCTCACACCTAGTGAGCCGTGTGCTTCATGGGTGGGGAAACATGGACGGTGGGTTGTCTCTAGCTCAGGATGTAGAGAAGGTGACAGACTAATGAAAGAGGGTAAAAGGTTGCATTTGGGAAGTACCTATCTTCTCACTCATAGTGGGTCCAGGAATGTGGGTGTCTTTCCTGACTGTGCCCTCAAACCATCTAGGAAGATGTGGGAACTCCAACAGTGAAAGTCTGAGGAGTGGTTCACCAGTTGCCAGAAGCATGACCCAGAGAGGCATGGATGCTATGGCTGAAGTTGAGACTAAGTCTCTAAAGATCCTACTGAATTTTTCATGAAGGTCACCTTCAAACATTAGCCCAGCCCAGAGGACGAGAAGTCAGGTGTGAAGAAGGCCACGCCCAGCTAAGCAGGATCTCCTTGCTTTACCCCTTTACCTCTCCTTCTTTCTCCCCAACTTTAACCACAAAGCAGAATCTAAATCCACAGCTAGCAAGAGGGTATGAGGTGAGAAGAGATAAAGAATGGATGGAAGCCAACCACATCCCCTTCCCTAAAGGTTAGGGGCCCGCAAAACGCAGCACAGAGTTGAAAAGGAGGAGGAGAAATCTTATCTTAGAATGAAGTTTGAAGTGTTGATTAATATCTTGGACTGAAATGAGGGTATGTTTTGGACTTAACATGAACTTAGCACAGGAAAGCCATGGCTTCTCCCACTTAAATAATTTGTAGAATGTCAGTATAGTTACTTATTTTTATGTTCCAAACATCAAGGATTGGTTAAAACACATTGCAGATATTTTTTTCCTGTCTTGGCTTTCTTTATGCTATCATATGTTTGACTTTCTTTATGTTATAATATGTTTATAGACCTTTTCAACTCTAAGTCATCAAATTCATCTATTATTAGAAAGGCCTTCTTATCCTAAGATTATAAATATGTTCACTTCTTTTTAAATTCACATCTCATATTTTAGTTTCCTACAACTGGTTTTTACACGCATCTGGAATTCATTTTGTGAATATTGTTGTGGTGTCAAGCTTTTCTGGAAAATTGCCCTCAGCTGGGAAGAGCTGCCTTGCTCAAGGTCACATCTCTTTCTCCAGGGGCAGCCACATCCAATGACTGATCCATGTGGGACTAGAACATGCCAGCTCCCTGACTCCAAGGCTGACGGCTGTAAAGGATACCCCAGCTTCAGAGTTCCCCTTTGGACTGGCTGAGGCCACTGAGCCTAGATTACAACCCAACTTGTCCCTCTGCCCATTGACACTTGCTTCACATCCTCCTCGGGTGTCGATCAACTGAACAACACCCCAGCACCCCAGTGAACTTCCTGTCAACCAATCTCTGTCTCAAAAACTGTTTCCTGGGGAACCTGATTTGCAACAAATTTGAAGTAGTTAACTGGAATCTATTTTTCTGCCAAGTGCAGAATTCACAATCTCAGTACCTTTTGCTGAACAATTAATCCTTTCAATTTAAAATGTCATCTTTATCATATACCGATTTTTCCATTGAACGAAGGTCTGTTTTTGGTCTATTCAGCCTACCTGACTCCTCGATTATATTTTCTGAAACTATTTCCATACTCTTTAACTCTGTAGATTTAGAATAAACTCTGTTATCAGGCTAAGCAATTTGCTCATTATTATTTTTTTAAATAAAAAGCGTATTGGCTATTCTTTTGTTTATATATTTGGTTTTCCTCTTTAAGGTGAAATTTAAATATATTTTCTTGAGTTCACATAAAAATTCGTATAAAAATTCGAATGTGGATTTTATTTATTATTGCATTGAATTTAAGGAATAATCTGGAGAATTGAAATATTTACAATATTGAATTCTCTCATTTAAGAGTTTTGAATATTTCTATGCTCGTGCATTATTTTCCCTTTTGTAGAGTTTTCTTATGTATATTACACTTACCTCTTGGTAGGATTGTTTCTAGACATTTTAGAGCACTTATTACTACTTATGAAAAGTATTTGAGATTTGTAGGTTAATCTTACGTTTGACTTTGATAAATTTCCTTATGAGTTCTAATGATATTTTAATTCATACTCTCAGATTTTCTGGGCAGATGATATCATCTGCAAATAATGCCAATTGTGTCCTTTCTTTTTTAATCATCATATTTAATTTCTTTCTTGTTTTATTACATTGGCCGTGTGTTATTATATTACACCATGACCAGGATAGCAGCCACTTTGCTTTGCTTTAGACTTTCATAGGAATTCCTCTTATATTTTACCAATGAATATGATTTTTGCTGGAAGTCTCTGGTAGGTACCAAATATCTACTTAAGACTGAGTCTTAAGGATAAATCATCCATGAGTAAATGGTAACATAACAATAAAGTGAGATGAACCCAGAAGTCAGAGAGAGGGTGATGGGTCTGACTGCCCTGAATCACTGGCTTCTTCTTCTTCTTCTTTTTTTTTTTTTTTAAGATTTTATTTATTTATTTGACAGAGAGAGACAGCCAGCGAGAGAGGGAACACAAGCAGGGGGAGTGGAAGAGGAAGAAGCAGGCTCCTAGTGGAGGAGCCTGATGTGGGGCTCGATCCGAGAATGCCAGGATCAGGCCCTGAGCCGAAGGCAGACACTTAACAACTGAGCCACCCAGGCGCCCCTGAATCCCTGGTTTCTAGCCAAAAAGAACTACTGCAGGAAACAGATAGCAACTTGAACTAACTAAATAACTAAATAAATGAAGGGATGTAAAAGGATTCAATTATATGATGTAATAATCTTTTGGGAACAAAAACAAATAATTTTCAAAATTTATGACTCAGGTGAGATATTGGTAATGGACAGTAGACATGGCTGAGCCCAGCAAAAAAAATTAACCGTATAGTTGACCACCCAAAACTGAAAAAATCAATCTTGTGAATCTCTAGACATAAATGAGCCCTACATTAGGCAGGAAGACCCAGAGTAATAAATCCTGTTAAACATAAAACAAAATTACAAAGATTTCCAAATCACGAGGCAATCCAAAAGCAATTTGGAGTACAACTCCAGGAGTTCTAATATGCACCTAGTAAGAACTCCAAATAGAGATAAAGAAACACATGGAAGAGAGCTAATAATTAAATAACAAAAGAAATTTACTGTGAGTGGAAGAAAGAGAAAGTCTTTCTAGTTAAAGGACTGAATGGGTTCCTCACAGAGCTGATGAAATGAGAGCTGGTATATACCCTGGTAAAATTCCTGGACTTCAAAAACAAATAGCAATTCATATAAGACTTAAGAGGAAGAAAATATTTTTTTAAAATAAAGACTCATTTCTTCATTTTAGAAAGAGAACAAGCACACGGGTGGGGTGGAGGGGCAGAGGGAGAGGGAGAGAAATCCTCAAGCAGACTCCTCGCCCAGGGCGCCCAGTGTGGTGCCCATCAGAGAGCTCCATCCCAGGACCCTGAGATCATGACCTGAGCCAAAACAAAAAGCCAGATGCCCCACTGACTGAGCCACCCAGGAGCCCCAAGAAAATATTCTTTTAAGAAAAGGAGAGAGATTCATTTTGGCACTGTAGCTCCAAGGCAAACAAAAATATAAGGAACATAATTTTACAATATCAATGTAAAGAAGGAGAATTTGAGATTCAAAGCACTAACGGGATAAAGGACATTATGTAAGATAAATGGCACAGTTACTGAGGAAATATAAAGATTATACCAATGAATATGGCAGCTGACTATGCAAAACAAAAACAATTAGAAATGCAAGAAGACTGTAATAAAAAGTAGAACTATGGTGAGATATTATAAATACTACCTTAAGAATCAGTAAGTCCTTGAGTGGGAAGTGAGTAACACAATCAAAAATTGATTTCATAAAAAACATTAATGTCATGATATAACAATATTTATGCATAGTACATGTACAATTTTGTCATATGTATGGGACATTTATAAACATTAATCATATGGGGGAGCCTGGGTGGCTCAGTCAGTTTAGTGTCTGACTCTGGATCTCAGCATCCTGAGTTCAGGCAAAAAAAATTAACCGTATAGTTGACCACCCAAAACTGAAAAAATCAATTTTATAAGCCACATCTTCTGAATCTCTAGACATAAAAAAGTCCAAAAACTGAATAATTAGAATTATTAAATATATTACCAAATGAACTTTGAGTTAATTAGGAAAACAAAGTTAACATGAAAATTGACATGTAAAGGACCATAAAAAGAATACTTCACATTGGTTGAGGCATAACTGAAGTGTAACCAGAAGAAAACATATATTCTGAAATGCCTTTATTATCAAAAGAAGAAGAGAATAAAGGAAAAATATCTGTACTTCAGAATGCTTAGTGTATGCTAGATAAAATTCTGTGTTCTTTATGTATACTGAATTATTTAATTCTCAAAAAAATCTTATGAGGTAAATATTATTATCCCTATCCTTTAGATGAGGAAACCAAGGCACAGAGTGGTTAAACAGCTTGACGAATATACACAGAGCTAGCAAGTGGTGGCACCAGTTTTTAAAACCAGCAAAGTCTCGTCCCAATATACACTCTTACCCACTATGCTAAACTTGTCTTAAGAAGTTGGAAGAACACGTAACTCAGCCATGAAAACGAATGAAATCTTGCCATTTGCAACACCATGGGTGGGTCTAGAGGGTAGAATCGCAAGCGAAATAAGTTAGTCAGAGAAAGACAAATACCATGTGATTTCACTTATGTGTGGACTTCGAGAAACAAAATAAACAAAGTAAAAAAAGGGACAAACCAAAAAACAGGCTCTTAACTGCAGAGAACAAACTGATGGTTACCAGAGGGGAGGTGGGTGGTGGGATGGGGGAAATAGGTGATGGGGGTGAAGAATGCACCTGTCACAATAAGAATCGGGTGTATGGAACTGTTGGAATCACCATATGTACACCCGAAACTAACATAACACTGTGTGTTAACTACACTGGAATTAACAAAAAAAAAAAAAAAAAAGAAAGAAAGAAAGAAAAGAAAAAAGAATTTGGAAGAAAACAGACATCAATGAAAATGGAAAGAGGGTATGAAAAAAGATATAAAGTGAAATTAAAAAATAGAAAATAAGAAATACAGCAGAACGAATAAACAAATTGTAGGCCTAAGGTATTGAAAATATACATGTATTTTCAAATTTTAATATCTATAAACTATTGAAAATATGTAAAATAATTATGATTCATAGATAAAAAGGAAGTAAAAACTATTCAGCAATAAGTATGATAAAGAAGGTTTCTGGGTGTGATGAGATGAAATAAATGGAAAGAAGTGATCATATGTAATTCTATGATAAAAATTAGAAAATTTATAGAAAATGCATGCTTTCTTAGAAAAATAAAAATTACTGAAATTGATTCCCTGAATGTGTAAAACACATGAAGAGAAGAGATCGAAAGCAAAATTCCTTAAAAAACATGAAAATACAAAGATAATCAGCTTAGTTTCTTTACCTTGAATAAATCAAATGTCAGAATAATGGCATCTTTTTCAGATTACAAAAATAGTCATGAGTGTGAAAACAATTAAACTAATGTCTGAAGGTATTCATTAAAAAAAAACATGAAAATAAAACAATTTTTAAAAAAACATGAAAATAATACCAAAACTAAATGAGCACTATGATTTTCAGAATAATCTTAATGTTAACTTCTTAACAGAGGAAAAAAACTTGAAAAGCTACCCCTCTTCCTTATATGAAGTTAGGATATCACAAATAATACACTAACAAAAAATAGGAGAGGTGTTCAGGAATACTTGGACAGTACAGTATCAGAAAAATCTCTCCATTTATTATATTAAGTCAACAAATTAAAGAGAAAGCAAAATCATATCACATAGATATTAAAAAGAGATTTGAGAAAATTCAGCAGCCATTCACAATAAAAATTAAAGTAACATAGAAAAAGAAGCTAATACTCTCAAACTTCAAAAACTAATGGCCACCATTCTGATTAATGAAGCACTAAATCCTTCATTATTAAAATAGTAAGACAGAGATGCCCGAACTGTTGTTATTCACCATTATTTGAGAATTCTAGTTAATTCAAAAAAGCAATAAACTAAAATGTTATCTTAAAAAGTGTGTACAATGAGGGGTGCCTGGGTGACTCAGTTAAGTGTCTGCTCAGTCGTGATCCCAGGGTCCTGGGATTGAGCCCCGCGTCAGGCTCCCTGCTAACCCTGCTAAGGGAGCTTCTCCCTCTGCCTTTGCCCCTCCCCAGCTCCTTTCTCTCTCCCTCTCTCTTGCTCGCTCCCTCTCAAATAAATAAATAAAATCTTTAAAAAAATAAAAAATATGTACAACGATTTCTTCTTATCTACAAAGCAAAAGAGATCTTATTAAAAATTACCAGGATTACTAAGGAAATTAGAGAGCTAATTAGAAGATAAATTTATGATAATCAATAGAAATATCCAACTAGAAATAGAAGTGAGGAAAATGCTACATGCATATTAGAAGCAAAAATCAATAAAATACTTATAACAAATTTTGAAAAGAAAGGTAAAGGATGTGTGTGAACAAAATTATAAAATCATATTGAAAGATATAAATTCATGTGACAGAATGAATATTAACACCAGACAGGAAACTACAAAAAAAAAAAAGCCCCCAATGATTCAGAATGTGATTCCTCAAATAATAAAACCTACTCCAAAGCCACTATAATCAAAATAACATACAGACCAGAATAGACTGGAACTCTCCCAAATATATCACTCTATGTGTAAGAATTTGATCAATGACAAAGGTGATATTGAAAATAATGGAGGGGAGAGAACATCGTGCTTTTAAAATATGATCATGTGATATTTATTAATATGTCTGAGGAATGACAGACTAAACTTCAACCTCACATCAGGTAGCCCAATCAATCCCCGTTGGATTAAATGCAGAAATTTTAAATAGGAAACCCAAGGAGCTATAGAAGAAAAGATATACGTATTGGACTATATACAAATTTAAAATCTATGTGATTAAACTACATAATATTCAAAAAGCTCTTACAGATTAATAAGGAACAATTCACAGGAAAAAATAGACTGGTGATACAAAGAGGCAATCTAGAGAAGAAAAACTGCAAACGAACGATAAACCCTTAGTAAATAATGCTCAATCATTCCAACTGTCAGGGAATTGAAATACAGGTAACAGTGGCACAGCTGCTACTGGCAGGGGTGGGGAGAAAGGGTGTCCTCTCACTTGGCTGATGTGGATGTGCACTGTTAGGGCCTTTTGGAATGCAATCTGCCAATGTTTATTCAAATTCAAACGACACACATATTCGTAGCTCCCGAAATCCTACTTTTGAAAACCTATCCCCTTGAACTAAAAACATCTAGTACTGTAAGAATGTAAGCACGAGTGTGTTTACTGCACTATCGTCTGAAATGCAGAAAAAGATTAAAAACAAATATTCACATCAGTGGGGAAACTGACAAACCTAGGGACATCAGTAGCCATGAAAACAGTAAGTTAGATCTCTAAGGTGGCCTGGAGCCAGAGAGACACTCTCTTAAGTGACAAAAGCAAAAACGAATGGAATTGTATGTGATATTATCACAGTTGTAAAGTGAACAATGTTAAATCTTCTGATGTGTTCATTTGCATATAATTAGGTCAACTGGAGAAAGTCGGTGTTTCAGATGGGTCCTCTGGGGGAAGCAGATGTTCACATGGGCTTATGAGTACAAGAAGCTTAGGGGGGTCACTGGCACCTGTGAAAGATAAAAGGGGAGAGGCAAATAGGATGCAGCAGGCCATAGATCATGCTTCAGCTCTGGCAAAGTCATGGCCAACCCAACGGAAAGTTCTGGAGCAAAGACTGCCCACTGGAGGAGTCCCACATTGGGCACAAATGGCCAATCACAGGCTGAGGTCCAGCTCCAGAAAAGTGTAACTGAAGGCCCTCATCACTGGAGGCCATCAGCTAACTGCATTGCTTTCAGGTGAACGGTGAGTTCTTTTTGAAGGGAGATCCAAAAAGTGCATTATCATGGTTGTACATATATCAAGATACTTGGTCGTAGTGAAAAGATAAGACTAGAGGGTGCGGGGGAAGGTCGAGGTAACAAAAAGGGGAAAGATCATGGTGCTTTATCACTCTTGCTTTTGCTGATAGATTAACCACATATCCCTTGACAAAAGTAAGTTTCACTTATGTATCATCTTCGTAAAAATGGAATTATATTTATATGTCATTCTTTGCAACTTGTTTTTTTTCCTTCAAAAATTATGGTCCAAGATTCATACAAGCTAATGGACAGAGTAGTTTATTCATTTTCATTGCTGGGTAATGTTCTGGTTATGACTCTACCACAGTTAATTATCTCCGCCCCTGTCAATGGACAGATGTGTTGCTCACTCTTTGGGAGCACATGAGCCAGAGTTTCATGAGCCCGAGGCACATGAGCCAGAGTTTCTCTGATGCGTATATCTAGGGTTTGGAATTGCTGGGTTGCAGGCTATGATTATCGTTATCATTATCTTTGTAAGATAATGCCATGGGCGGCTGGGTGGCTCAGCCGGTTAAGCGTCTGCCTTCCACTCCAGTCATGATCCTGGGGTCCTGGGATCCAGCCCCACATCAGGATCCCTGTTTGGCGGGGAGTCTGCTTCTCACTTTGCCTCTGCCCCTTCCCCTGCTTGTGCACGTGTGCACGTGTGCTCTCTCTCCCTCTCTCTCTGTCAAATAAATAAAATCTTAAAAAAAAAAAAGATAATGCCAAATAGTTCTACAAAGTAGTATAAAAATAGTTCCTCTCCTAGAATTTTACATAAAGGTACATAAATTAATGTGAATGCATGGTGAGATTTCACATGATTTTTGCTGTCCTCTGTATAGTTTGATTTATCTTCTGGTTTTTTGGTTTTTTGGTTTTTTTTTTTTTTTTGAAAAGCACGTATTATCTTCGTAATCTGGGGGGAAAAACTCAGTAAAGATATGTTCACCATGAGAAAGAAGTTGAATCGTCAGAAGTACAGTAGCCATGGTAACGTATTCTGTAATAAGAAAAGCAAGCTAGGACATCTCATTAAACAAAACAAAAAATAAAACTGAGCCATCTATCCTAGTCCATTATCTGAGAAATGTTACTGATAAACAGCAGCTATCACAATAGATAAGAAATCATAATCCTTGAAACTTAATCCCAGCTAATTTAATTTTCCTCTGACAGAACTCCTTCCCAGTTAAACCACGGCTACTCTCTGAGAAAGGCATGCTTTTGCACAAGAATGAAATGTCCAAATGGTTTCCTTCTTCTCTGAGAGCAAGAAGTTCTATAAAACACGAGTTCTTGCTAACTTTATGGACAATGTAATAGAATTCCTTAAACATACCCAGTTTTCTTTCACAATTTTATGGGATACTGATGCTTCCAGTTTCAGGGTCAAAGTGTCTCTCCATTTTTGAAGTCCTTGAATGGTATTTTTCCAGTCAATTTAGGCAATAACATTCTTAACAATGTGTCTTTACTGTAGAATCAAGGTATATACTTTGCCAAAATAACTGGCATGTTTGTGAAATCTCCCTTCATGATTTTCTATCCTGTCACTAGGAGTCTCTCTTATTTTTTACTTCAGAAGAAAGATGAATGTTTATTAAGTCTTAGTTCACTTCTTATTCTCCTGGCTGAGAAATTTACCAAGATTTTAACAGAAGATTCTAAGAGCACTCAAGCCAACAGAAGGGTTTATCAGTCTGTGTCTACTCAGAGGAAAGAAACCACGCCAGTTTTCTGGACAGCGAGAATTTAATACAAAGAATTGCTAACCCCAGCACTAAAGAAAAATATGCTAAAAAAAGAGGGGGGGATTATATTGAATTAGCAATTGCAGGAAGCAGCCAGGCCAGCAAGGGCTAAGGACACAAAGGGAAAGTGTTGGACTAATTCAAATGAGCGGTTTAGAGAAGGACTCTGTGGAGGTCAACCTCAGACCTCTGCAGAGGGGGTGCTGGCCAGATGGACTTAGATGAGGGGGTCTGGGGGAGGGGCGCTGGCGCCCAGGCCTCTGAGGAGGACCATGGCCGCTGATGCTGGTGTCTCCGGGTTCAGAGGAGGGGCCCTTGGACTGAGAGGAATTTGGGCAAGTATTAAAAGTTCACTCCAAAATTCCAGACTAGGTGAGAAATGGCTTACTCTCTGGGGAGGAGAGGACACTATGGGAAATACATAGCCATTGACAGAAGTATTCTATACACCCCTCACGTAATTAAGAAAGCCTCTTTTGTTATATGGTTATTAAGTAATGTTGAGCGACTTTTCCAAGTTACACAGGAAGTCACAAGAGCCAAGCAGATGTGGAATTAACTTTGCCTCTCACTTATAATCACATGTCCAAATCAGTTTCATCTGATGTTAGACACTTGAAGAACTATAGTTTCTTTTCTTCTCCCTGTGTGTTTGATTTCTGTGATGGGGCAACTTTCAAAATAAGTATAGGAAAATATGATTCTTTTAGTAGATGCAACAAAGTTTCGATTCAGTGTAATAGTTGCATTTAATACTGTTACAACTGTCAAATTCAAGTCATTTAATTCTGATTTTAAAGAAATAGGATTTTTTGAAATGACGATTATTAGCTGAGGTAGAATGGGGGAGAAGACAAGAGCCAAGTGACCCCATCCTTTCATTTGACAAATATTTATTAGGTCCTTGATGATGTCGGAGAATATACATGAGGTTCAGTGGGGTGGAGTCCAGAGCCGACGACCAATAAAGAATTCTTGAGGCGTCTTTGGTGCAAAATTGGTGGTTTATTAAAGCACAGGGACAGGACCCGTGGGCAGAAAGAGCTGCTGCCCCGGGGTTGTGAGGGGTGGCTGATTATATACCAGGGGGTTGAGGGAGGTAAGAAAAAAAGGGAGGTTGAGAAAATACTTTCATATGTTAAAGAAGATTCACAAGATACTGGAGGCCTTGCCATTGTCAAGTTAAGGTTGTTTTGCCCTCTAGCAAGGCGGTAGCATTAAGATGGTTGGGAACTTCCTGGAGGCTGCAGATCATAAGGACATTTAATTGTATCTACATTCCCTTCGGAAGCTAGGTTATTGGTAGAAATGCTTCGTTCTTGCAAACTGCTAAGACATTTGTAAACTGCAGGAGACTTAAGTCTTGCAGGATTGTGGTATCTATAGGTTAACTATTTCTTTGTCCTTTAGGGCAGCCAGGGGTGCCTGAGGAACATACATCCCATGGTGGGGGGAGTGCGGGGTGTCAGTTTCTGCTTTGTCTTCAGCTTGCCTTCTGTTCCCTCATCAGTCCTTGCTGTTTGCCAGACTCTACTAAACGAGTAAACTAAAAATTTCTTCTTCATGTGTGAAGGTCAGCAAGTCCTGGATTAAATGCTATAAGACTGCAAAAAATGGGGGTGCCTGGGTGGCTCAGTTGTTAAGCATCTGCCTTCGGCTCAGGGCATGATCCTGGGCTCCTGAGATCGAGCCCCGCATCAGGCTTCTCTGCTGGGAGCCTGCTTCTTCCTCTCCCATTCCATCTTGCTTGTGTTCTCTCTCTCGCTGGCTGTCTTTCTCTCTGTCCAATAAATAAATAAAATCTTAAAAAAAAAAAAAGACCGCAAAAAATGCTGCATATGTTGCCGCTTAACACTTTATGCTGTATTTTTATTTATACATTGTATATGTTATGTTAGATATATATCATTTAAAATATCTATAAACCTCAGGTATTAAAGGTTACACAAAAAATAGAGACAAGACTCTATAAACTCATACTATCTGGCCATTATCTGAGCAATAATTATATTTATTTAATAAATTTAAATAAATCAAATGCATCAATCGTGAAGCACTGAAAAGATCTCTCAGCCTACAACTGATGCGTAGTTATAATCTCTATCGCCATCTAGTGGCACAAATCTGAAAAATCAGTTGAGCCATTGAGCAGAGCAGTCTTCGAACCCCCACCTGCCTGAGCGCCTTCAGCTTCATCCATTCTCAGAAACCAAAGGCCACAGAATGCGATTTTCTCTCTTTGTTCTTGGCCAGTACGCAGTAGAGTGAGTGGTGTGGGGTGTTCATATTCGTTGTAGTGGAAGGAAATCATGCCACTGTGTCTTTCTATTGTTTCGCATGGTGAAAAAAACCTAAGTTATCATTTCAGGAAAACTTCATTTTCCCCTTAGCACACGAAGGCTATTATTAGTTGCTTCCGAAATAATGTTTATGATATTTTCTCTTATATGAAAATTATCAACGACTTTTATTTAAACTATTTGAAGGTATAGAACATTTGTTCTAAGTGTTGTTTTCCTGATTTTGATAGCAGTTAGAATGATCATCAGATTCAGTGAAAATCATTGACCTAAAAAATAAAATAGAAGTAAACTTTTTTTAAAGGTTATTTTGACATCATATAAAGAAGACACAGGCAATGTACGTGAATGAATAAATATGTTTATACTTGGGTTTCTTAAGTTAAAATTACAAACATGTGTTTTGACGATTTTAATTAAAAATGGCTTAAAATTTTTTCTGAGTATAAAAACAGATGTATAGGATATAAACTTGTTTTGGCCTTGGCCTTAATGCTCATCTATTATGTAAATACTGGACTCAAGGGTAGGTTAGATAAGACACGTGGGCCATCTGCCGTGGAGAAAAATGCAGAAATGTTTAGTTTGGTACGGTTTGGTTTAGCTGGATGCAGAAATAAAATAATCATGTACCCAATTCTGAGGACACTCGTGATTTTAAACAAAGCCCCTCCCTTATTTCATCTTCCTTAATTCCCCCTCCCCCTCCCCATAAGGCCAGTATTTTGCTCTAGATGTCCTTCCACTTCTTATTATAACCCCAAAGTCTTTTCAGGACCCTCCCTTTACTTCTAGTTCTTTGTGTCTAATACTACACAGTGTCCATCATCTT
Source organism: Ursus maritimus (assembly GCF_017311325.1). Taxonomy (NCBI): domain Eukaryota; kingdom Metazoa; phylum Chordata; class Mammalia; order Carnivora; family Ursidae; genus Ursus; species Ursus maritimus. The sequence continues at coordinate 15,386,083 of NW_024424675.1, forward strand.
TTTGGTTTCCATTTTTTCCCAGTGATAGACCACCAGACTGCCCCTTACTGTTGGTACCGCAAGTAGTAACCACACTTACGTATGACCCTCAGGCAGAAATTTCCCTGGTTTATATTCTTAGGTGTAATTTACAGGGATTTTACAGATATAATTTCATAATATAATGAATCGTTTGTCTTTTGAATGCTGCACTGTCCAAACTTGTATCTGGAGTACATGAAGGCTCCCATTTCCCCAGAGCCTTGCTAAAGGTGATGTAATACCACTGTTTTGTTATGTTGTTTTGTTTTATTTCGTTTTTGCCGAAAGGGTAGGGTCATTAATGTTGCATGCCATTAATCTGATTTCTAGTGTGGTAAAGTATCTCTTCATATCTTTGCTAGCCATTCTGTTTTGACTATGAATGGCTTACTCGTGCATCTTGCCTCTTTTTCTATTGATTGTCCACTCTTTCTTTTATGTCCATTTATATTATCGATATTAGTATCTTATAGATTTCTGACAAGGCATTTAAACTTCTTCCAAACTTATGTCTATGATGTCCTACCCCAGACTTGTTGAAGATGTGGTGTAAGGAAGGGATCCAACCTTATCTCCACACGCTTATCCGTTTTTCCTAACACCACACCTTCTAGTAAACAAGTCATTATTTCCCTACTGATTGGAGGTGCCAACTTCTATCCTATGCCGTATTCCCATATATACGCAAATCTGTTTTTTGAGATTTCTATATGGTTCCAGGACATTGTTCTTATGATTATGGCTTTATAGCACGTCTTTATTTCTGATGAAGTGTGATTTCACCTAAAGCCTGGGTTCTTGCCCTTGGGAGGATTCTTGTCTAGAACAGAGGCCCTTTTGAGACAGGAGACCCATGACTCGTTAGGCATGTTCTCCCTCCTATCTCTTCTTTTTCAAGATCTACATAATTGTTTGTGTGTGTGAATTTTCTCATGTAAATTTAAGACTAAGTTTTTTAGTTTCTTGAAATAACCCATGGGGATTTGATTGAAACTTCTTTGAGATTTTAGAGTGAGGGGAGACGAACATTTAAAAAATATTGAGCTGCTTTTTTTTTTTTTTTTTTTAATGAAAGAGATTATCTCTTCATTCGGAATGCATACAACTCATCTGAACTCATCTGAAAGCCATGGGGCATTTTCAGTACTTCTTAGTGGTTATTTTTTCTTTCTTTCTTTCTTTTTTTTTTTTTTAAAGATTTTCTTTATGTGACAGAGAGAGATAACCAGCGAGAGAGGGAACACAAGCAGGGGAGTGGGAGAGGAAGAAGCAGGCTCCCAGCGGAGGAGCCTGATGTGGGGCTCGGTCCCATAACGCCGGGATCACGCCCTGAGCCGAAGGCAGACGCTTAACCACTGTGCCACCCAGGCGCCCCTTAGTGGTTATTTTTTGTAGCCAAGTTTTCTATTTGTGCTAATTTTGGCATTTTGTGTTTTTTTCCAGACACGTATCGATTTAGAAGCCTGCTGGGCGATGAGAAGCATTTGGCCACCTCACTCCACGAACAGCCAACACCAGTAGTCAGATGAGGCAATGGTAGGCCAACCCCAGCTGACCAGCAAAAGATTGCAGAATTTCCCAGCTGACCCACATACTCACAAGCAATACTAAACAGTTGTTGTTTGTTACACACCAAAAGACAACTGATGTCCTTTGTTTACTTCCGAAATTTCTGGGATGTGAGGTCAGTTTTTCCAATCCATTGGTCTTGCTCTCTGCCATGCCCAGGTTTGAGTTGGGGGATGGGGCCAACAGGCTTTGCTAGTTTGATGGTTTTTTATATATGTTTTCTTTTTTTGTTTTTTTTTAAAGATTTTATTTATTTATTTGACAGAGAGACAGCCAGCGAGAGAGGGAACACAATCAGGGGGAGTGGGAGAGGAAGAAGCAGGCTCATCGCAGAGGAGCCTGATGTGGGGCTCGATCCCATAACACCGGGATCACGCCCTGAGCCGAAGGCAGATGCTCAACCGCTGTGCCACCTAGGCACCCCTTATATATGTTTTCTCTCTGAGTAGAGTAGAGAAGAACCTGTCCTTTCATACTCCAAGTGATGCAGAAAGAAGAAGGGATTGTATTACACCTAGAACCCAGAGTTGCTACTCTATGGAGAAAAGTCTGGTCTAGAACAGAGAGGCAGCAGACCCAAAGCTGGAAAGGCAAAACCTACCCCTGTGCCATCAGTTCCCAATGACTGAGGGATCAACGGCAGCTCTGGACCCCAGAACTAGAAGTTAAGTTTACTACCTTTAGGGAGAGGACCAAAACCAGAATAGGTAGAGATTGACCAGTGCTTGGCCTTGCAATTGATAATAAAGAAAGGACTTATGAAATCCTATGATCAATATGTCTCTTCCATCATTAAAAAAAAAAGTAATCAAAGTATATTCTATTTCAGAGAAGAGAGCCAACTACTAATTTAACAAATTCTATAACCCAAAGAACCCAAGCAATAAAAGATTGGACATTTTTATATTTCTCAAATTTTCATAAATATTTTACAATGCAAGTGCAGAATTTAATTTTAACATTAAAAATGTCCAGATGTCATGTAAACTTAAATGTGAATTACTCTTCATTTAAAATCTTCATTGCACTTCTCTTTTTCCTTAACTTTTCTTTTTTCCATTTACTCTGTTTTAGAGGCATCTAAATTAAGCAAGTCTTTCTCTCTGCTCCCACTTTTTGGTTTCTCTTCTCAAACTCACCTGTTTGCTGTACGTATCCTTTTTGTTGCTCTTCTCTATGGGCCCTTCATATTTTCCTATCAAAATCTACCATCTACTTTAAGAAATTAAATCTCTTTAAAAAGATGAATCATATTCTGAAAAACCTTTTTCAATCTTGAGAGATTAAATCTTTTTTCCTTTAGAATAATTATTTGGCTCTTGTAAATTCTAGTCCTTTTTTTTATTAACTGCATGAAAAATCCTTTTCATCCTCTATTTTTAAATGAGAAGAAAGAGAAGAATTCATTTTAAAAATATGAAATGCACCTGGCATCTCTCCTGCCGCCGAAAAGCAAGGAAAAATGCCCAGAAGAGGGGTGCCTGGGTGGCACAGCGGTTGAGCATCTGCCTTCGACTCAGGGCGTGATCCCAATGTTATGGGATCGAGCCCCACATCAGGCTCCTCTGCTATGAGCCTGCTTCTTCCTCTCCCACTCCCCCTGCTTGTGTTCCCTCTCTCGCTGGCTGTCTCTATCTCTGTCGAATAAATAAATAAAATCTTAAAAAAAAAAATGCCCAGAAGAGGATGTGGGCGTGTTGAAGAGACACAGGTACGAACTTTAAGAGGCTCCCAACAGCCCAAGTTAGGTCAATTGGAGCAAATAAATAAAGAGTTACAGTATTGGATTATTACCCATAGAATATGACATCACCATTCATGCTGATTAAAAAAAAAAAGTTGAATAAATGAAATGGTGAGGGAGAATGGAAAGCTCTACCTAGAGGAAAATTCTAATTAATAAATGTAGAAGGAATGAGGGAATAGAAAATCATGACAAGGCGAACACCAGAGAAATAAGTATCGCGGGCAGGACCCACTGATACACGCTTGAAGTAGAAGGCTAAAGTTTGAGAAGCGGGTTTCTGCACAGTCTCAAAGTGTCTGTCCCAAGATATTAATTAATTGTGAGAGGAAAAAGAGGAACTTTCTGGAGCAGACACCTGGCAGACATCACCTTAACCACAGGACATGCTTTCATCGCAAACAGCCCGATAGGGTGCTCTGAGAAGGGCAAGGCATCACTTGTGCGACGTTCTTGCCAAAATGGCAGAACCTCAGTCTGATCCTAGGAAAACATGGCACCAGCTCCACTCAAGGAATAGTCTACCAGGGTTATAGAAAACAAGGAAAGGCTGAGGAAATGTTACAGATTGAAGGAGACCAAGAAATCATGATAGCTAAATGCAATGTAGCACCTTGAATTAGATCTTGGAACAACACCACCAAAAAAATGGACGTTAGTGGAAACGCTGGTCAACTTCAAATGAGGCAGCTTACTTAATAATATTGTATCAAGATTCCTATCCTGGTTTCAGTCATGGTAAACTGTTAACATTAGGAAAATCTGAGTGAGGGGCAAATGAGAGCTCTCTGTATTATTTTCATAATTTTTCTATAAATCTAAAATTATTTCAGAATAAAAATTTGTGTTTATAAGTATATGTAAGTATGTGTATGTATCAAACATTAGTTTTCTCTCTCTTAGAGTTATATCATGTACTCGTGTTAGCTCTTATTATTTTTACTTACCAGGATGGAAGAGGCTCCTCAGTGTTTTATGCCCCTGAAGCTAAGCTCCAATTTTGTACTTTAAAAACAACAACAGCAAGAAAACACTGAGACCTTCTAAATATGTATTACCCATAAGCATGTAGCTTATTTTCCTGCCCACACCGGAGAACAAAGAGGGAGGTTATAGCTTAGTCTTTTTATGGCTGCCTTGATATTCAATCAATTTTTCCGAAACCGATTTAAAAAGTAATGAAACATATTACCCATCTCTCCCTAAGTGGGGCCAACGGCAGCCTTTCCCTGGAGGGTTCCGTCCTGTGACGGTGGTGCTGTTGTGTCAGGGACTCGGAGAGTGAAACAAGAGTTGAAGAGAGGACAGAAGCCTCTGGGGCAGGGTTGGGAAATTTTCACCTAATCATCCCATTTGGGAGCTCCACTTGGCTGCTCCAAAAGCCCTCTGTGCTTGGGTTCTGGTACTTTCTACTGAGCTTTGACTAACTTCTTGGCTCTCCAGTAGTAAGCATCTCTCCGTTAGCATCTCCTGAGGGCAGTAGTCCAATTAGCTGAAGTCAGATCAGAGCACTGCTCTTGAATACTATTTATCTTTGTTACAAATCAGTCAAGATGTAAATACCTACATATTTATCCACAGAGGTTCTCAGCCTGGGCAATTTTTTCCACCAGCCCCCACCCCGCCCCAGAGAACATTTTACAAAATTTGGAGATATGTTTGATTGTCAGCTCTGGGGAGGTGGTACCGGCATGTAGTGGGAAAAGACCAGGGACGTTGATCAACTTCCTACAACGCACAGGACATCCCCCCGCAAAAAAGACGATCTGGTCCAAAATGTCGGTATTGTTGAAAACTCTAGTGATGCAAGTTTGTTTGGGTTTTTTTAGGAACTAGATAAAGAACTGTATCAGAGTTCTCTAGTCCTAAACCAGCTAGTATCTAGTATCTCTCTCTCTCTCTCTCTCTCTCTCTCTCACACACACACACACACACACACACACACACACACACACACGTCACCACACTGCTAACTTCCCTTTTAACATATTTGCATTAATAATGCAAGCTGATCCATTGACTCAGCCTTATTTCACCCTAACAATTACAATAAATGATATTTATATAGAGCTTTAAACTATATCAAATTTTCCCATGTATTGCCCCATTTGAACCCTGGCTTGGGATGCTATCACAGCAAGGTTATTCCAGTGCAGAGCCCATGAATCTTGTCTGGTAATACCCAAATTCAAGCAGCGAGAGGTCTTAGCAACGATCCGTGCTCCCACAGAAGACATGGGCGCAAAGAAGTAAGTTAGCTGATTCTCAGAACCAGCTTTCCAAGTCCACTGTCCCCTGGAGTAAATAGACAAACTATTAATGACCCTGGATTATGTATCTAATTAAATTTTTGGCAGTCAGCCAAAGAAAATCAAATCAGATTGTTGCTATGAAGGGGCACAACAACGTTTACTCTTTGATTTTTCCATTTTAAGAAAAGTCAGGAAAGGAATTATGACCACTATTAAGAAGGAAGCTATTTTCTGTTCTATTTTGTTGTAAATATAATACAGCTGTATTTATTAGATGGCAGAGGGACTTAAATTTTCCTAAAATTGTCTCGTTTTAATTTTCATCATACAATCTTTTTTAGCTACCAATAAATGCTAATGATTTCCAAACATATCTCCCCACGGTTCAGAATCATATTGACCATCTCAGATTCAACATCATCAGAAACAGCGAAGAGTTCCCACAGTCCCTTCCCCTCCTTCCTCTGTGCTCCATTTGATGGCACCACTAGCCCCAAAGCCCAGGAAAGTTTAGGGGGCTCAGATTCCTTCCCACTTCCTAAAACTGATTTTTAAAATCTCAGTAAGGGCGCTTTTCTGTTTCTCATTTCTAACATTCATTTTTAAATTGTGGTAAGATATACATAACAAAAGTTCCCCTTTTTAATCATTTTAAAGTGTGTGACTCAGGGACGCCTGGGTGGCTCCTTCAGTTAAGCAGCTGCCTTGAGCTCAGGTCATGATCCCAGGGTCCTGAGATTGAGACCTGCACCTGACTCCTTGCTCAGCAGGGAGCCTGCTTCTCCCTCTGCCTGCCGCTCCCCCTGCTTGCACCCCCCCCCGTTTTCTCTGACAGATCAATAAATAAAATCTTTTTTAAAAAAATAAAGTGTATGACTCAATGCCATTAATTACACCCCCAAGGCTGTGCAGCCATCACCATTATCTTTAGCCAAAATTTTCTGTCACCCCAACCAGAAACTTACCCATTAAATTATACCAGCCATCCCTCCCTCCCCAGGCCCTGGTACCTCTAATCTACTTTCTGTCCCTGCAAATTTGCCTCTTGTCCATATTTCATAAAAGTGGAATCTTACAATATTTGTCTTTTTGTGTCTGGCTTATTTCACTGAGGTTAATGTTTCTGAGGTTCATTTGCGTTGCTCCATGTGTCAGAACTTCACTCCTTTTACGGCTGAATAATAAATGTGGGTGTACCACATTGTGCTTATCCGTTATCTATTGAGGGACAGTTGGGTTGCTTCCACCCTTTGGCATTTGAATGATGTTTTTGTGAACATTCACATACAAGTATCTGTTTTAGTCCCTGTTTTAAATTCTTTTGGGGATATACCTATAAGTATCATTGCTGGGTCATATGAATATATATAATATATTTTTTTACACACACATATTATAAAATATATATATATTTTACACACATATTATGTATAACGTAATATATATATTATTCATACACACAGAAAACATTTTCAACATTCTAATGGGATGAATGTATTTTACAGAAATAAAAAAAATGTGTAGACAGTTGGTTATTTCAATGTTATCTGCAAATATATCAAAACATTTATGAATTTCTGGGAATTATAATTTTTAAATAATTTTAATATTTAAAAACAAACCATGGCAGACCTTTCTTATCCGTCAGAGATAACCAAGTTAATAGAGGAATAATTGAAAGAATTATATCAAAGACTTATGAAAAAATTTGGAAGCCATTTTCACTATTAATTTGATAGCTTATTGCTTTTATAGAATACAGCTACGATGGGGAAATGGATAGATATTGGCCATAATTATGACGGTAAAAGTGTAGAGGGGTTTCTTGGTACAATCAAATAATATTTTGTTTAAGATTGGATTCCATATCTTATCTGACAATGCTGCAAGATTGAGCATGCATATCTCCAATAAAAATAATTTGTGATAAAAAATATGTGTGTGTTCTTTGGTGATGTCCCAAGAGATTTCACCATATAGGAGTATTTGAATTTTCATTTGAGAGCCTTGAGGACCAAAACCCCTTTAAGACCAAACAAGTGAGTAAGTAATGTTAGAATTTCAGGCACTATGATAGGTTAAAGCGCCTTGCTTAATGTCCCTATGTTGTATCCTAGGGGTTATTGTCCGCTCTGCTTGTACAAGAATGAAAGATCCTGCTGTCAGCACAAAATAGATGTATGAGCTTCACCTCCAGGAACCTCAGGCACCTTCCATGGCATCCCAAGTGTGTTCCAGTTCATGCCCCCTTCCTGGGGCTGACAGTCACTAGTACCACAAATGCTGGAACCTTCCTCATGGCCACCACAAAGCAGCCAGGCAAGCTCATCAGGAGTTCTGACTCTGGCAGCCACCTGAAGATTTCAATAAAACATCATACCACAGGGCTTGGCTTATGGCATCCCAAGAGGCAGCTGAAAGAGCCAAATGATGCCACTTGGCGGCATAGGGGGTGATATTCCCCTGATGCAAACTTTAACCAGTGGGGAAGAGATGTGTGAGGCCCAGCCAATGTATTCTCTCCTTTTCCTCCCTCCGAGGGACTGGTCTGATGCATGGATTCTCTTTTCTTTGGCAATCCGGGATATCCCGGATTGTGCCTCCTTGTGCCTCCTGTCCCTTCTTTCCCTTACCCTTACTGCTCCAGATTTTCACTGCCCCCAAATTAAGTACCATTGTTTTCATCCTGGCCTCAGCCTCTGTTTTCTAGGGAATCTGGGCCGAAACAGTTGGCATTGATATTCCCATTTTACAGATGAGGATAATATTAGTAAAACTCAGAGAAGTTGAATAACTTCAAAGTCCCATAAATAGCAAGTGGCAAGCCAAGTCCAGCCCAAATGCTAGGCCTGTAACATATTACATCTGCATCGAAGACAAATTAGTTACGTCTTGCGAAGGCAGTAAATTGACAAAAACAAGACTAGTATGATAATGTCCTGAAACCTAGCCATCATTCCAGAAAGCACAGTAAAAGACAATGGTTGAACTTAAAAATGGAAATGTCATTAATACATTCAGAAAGAACATAAAATCCACTAATATATCTCAGAAGGAGAAAGAAAATAGGCTGTTATTAGGCAGAACTCCAAAACCAAACACGAGGACCTGTACTGTTCTTAGCCAAAGGATTTTAATCTTGTTACACTCTCTCGCTGGCTCCCAATCTTTCCTGTGCCAAATATTCCATTACCAAAATTAAACTGGCAATGTTTGAGTATAGCATAAACGCATTTTTCTATGAATGTGGACAAAATAAGAATCCAGATATATTACATTGTACTAGTTATAAACTGCACACTTCTCATTTATCACTTTTACTATTTGTGTTTATATAATCATTTTTTTAATTATTTTTTTAAGATTTTATTTATTCATTTGACAGAGAGAGAGACAGCCAGTGAGAGAGGGAACACAAGCAGGAGGAGTGGGAGAGGAAGAAGCAGGCTCCCAGCGGAAGAGCCTGACGTGGGGCTCAATCCCAGAACGCCGGGATCACGCCGTGAGCCGAAGGCAGACGCTTAACGACTGAGCCACCCAGGCGCCCCTATACAATCATTTTTAATCAGGGATAAATTCATATGGACCAAAAGGACATTCAGTTTCAAATCTCCATCTTACACCATTCCCAGCTATCTAACTTCCCTAAGACACTTCTGGGGAGTGTCCTTCCAGGAGGAAGTGTCCCTCTGTCTGTGTCCTTCTGGGAGGAAGAAGTTAAATTAGCTGCTTGGAATTTGCTTAGTCCTTTACAGAGGATATGCCCGCATGGGAAAGACTGGGGACCTGGTCTCACTTCTATCATCCGGACCTGCATATAAACAGATTTACTGGTATTTTTAGGAGGAAGAGGCATTGTCTAGAAAAGGTTCTTAGCAGGTAGTCCCCAGCTAAGGATAGCCTATAGGAAGCAGTACCTAGAGTCACTGAGGTGGGTCTCCTGGGAGAATGTCAGGTAGGCTATACCTGGGCATAAAATAGAGCTGTTTCATAATTAAATGCTCCCACTGTGGGAGGTGATTCTGTGAACCACACGCCGAGCCTTTCTACATGATGGGGTGTCAGCCTCCATGACTTCACAGACCTCTCTCTGCTTCATCTGAGCATTTTGATTGTGTGGGTCCTTGCCATTCTTTTTTTTTTTTTTAAGGCTTATTTATTTTTTATTTTAGAGTGAGAGAAAGAGAGAGAGAGAGCATGTTGGGGGGGGGGAGGTGCAGAGGGAGAAAGAGAATCCCAAGTAGATTGCCCGCTGGGCATGGAGGGAACTCAGGGCTGGATCCCACAACCTGAGCTGAAATCAAGAGTTGGATTCTTAACTGACTGAGCCACCCAGATGCCCCCCGCTCCTTGCCATTCTTAATAAAGCTTGACGCTGAGAAGTATCTCTGTGATTCTTGGCCGTCTGGACCCTTCTAAAGAACTTCTATGCATAGACATAATACATACTTCTAACACTTTTTAGTTCAGTGATCGTATACAATACATACTGTTCTGTGACTCGATGCTTTTCTGTTATTTTGGAAATAAAAAAAAAAAAACACGAAGCAGCAAACAACAAACCAAAAACAACGACAAAAGGGGAGGGATCACTTAAAATAGCACCGAAATCTGTTTGTTGTGTGGTTTTTACATTTTCTGCATTCAGCAAGTCTTGGGGAAGTAAACACAAGCTGTGTTGACAGGGGTGGGTGGAAACAGGTGTTTTCATACATCACTTAGGGGAGCATAAGCTGAGACAATCTCTGTGAAGGACCTTTGGGCCACGGCTGTCAAAGTCACCAACACAGATTTCCTTTAAGTCCGCATTTCTGCTGCTAGCAAACTATTCTACAGATGAGCTTGCATATATGCAGTACATTATGGGTACGAGATTATTCCCGGCAATGCGGTTTAAGAAAGTACGTTTAGAAACAATCTAAATGCCATCAACAGAAAACCGATTAAATTTGCATAATACTGAAGCTGTAAAAAAAATGAGGAAGCTCTTTATACGCTGCTACAGAGTTATCTATAAACTATATTAGTGACAGCCACACACTGCAACGCTTGTTTACTGACTGCTAGGAAATCATTGGTATATATATTTTAAAGGGTTTTGTGTGTGTGTGCACGACCACACACGTATTTTTCCAGTACAATATATTACCACGTGTGCTATTTTATAACCTACCTTATTTATTTCATTTACTAATATGATCGACATTAATTTATGTTAAATAAGCTTCAGAAATATGACATTTTCAAATGCTTTAATTCAAGTAACATACGCATATGGAAAAGCACACAGACCGCGCGTGGATGGCTCAACGCCCCCAAATGAACAAACCCACTTGTGAACACAGTGGCAGTCTCTGCCTACACTCTCCTGACTTGTTCATGAATTCATAACCTTTATGGAATAAAATCCCATTTTAACAAATGGATGTGTTATCGGTATATTACAAACGCTGTATTTCAGAGATCGCAAAATGGTTTCCATTAGAAATATAGGGCCATTTACGGCTTTAATTTCTAACAACAAATCAACTGAAATGCATTTTACAGTGGCCTTCTTACTAAAACATCACCGGATCATTTACAAAGCTGAGCTTGTGAAGGGTCTATGATGGGATAATACGTCTGAAGCTGAAACTATTCATATAAACTCGCAAGGCTACAAGTGATAAAGGTCTGTATAGAATTAAGGACCATGATTTCTGAGTATCTTTTCTATGGTTATACTGAGCTATCACCTACCAACTTTATCATTAAATATGCTTTCGACAAGGACGTATGTCAGTCACCGTAAAGATGGCAATGTGAAGGAAATGATTAAGGAAGACGTTTAAGTACTAAATGATGCGTGAAAAACCAGTGCATTTTGTGAAGATTGTCTTGCTCGAAAACTCAGTATTATATAGAAAACATATGTGTATTATTGGAAGAAAAATCAAACATAGGAAAATTTTTTCTTAGAGGATCTTCTCAAATATAAGTAATTATATTCACAAATATAAGTGATAATTGCCAAATACATACATGTAAGTGCTCTTGATAGCACGCTGTAATCGTGGCTTATGAGTGGTGTGGTCTGTCAGCACGTAGGAGAAACCCACGGAGCCCACGGCTTGTCAGTGAGGTTCCGGCCTTCTCCCTGCCTCCTGAGGTGAAGTTGGGCTTTTCTCCTCCAGCTTTTGTTTCCTTTCCCATCCTGGAGTGAGTCTGTAATGTACTGACTCTTGTGAAGCAAGAGAGGAGCAACACGCTCAGTCTAAGAAAGGAAGATATGTCTTCCAGGTACGTCTGTGTGTCAGAGAAAGACTTGAGGGCAACCTTGATGTGTGAGGAATTGGGTGGGAGGAGAAATAAAATTTTATTTTTATTTTTACTTTTTCAAGAAGCACTATGTGTCTTAAGTTTCCCTTTCGTAAGACTTGAGAAATACGAACAGGGTTATTTTGACATTACGTTTGGGTATGGCATTGCACTCTTGCTTCATACCTGAACCACGTGGTTTATACCTACATGCGAACCATGAATGCAAAAGCCAAGCTTGACTATACATGTAGCATTAACTAACAAGTCTTTGCTAATTTAATATTTAAATTCAGCATACATTTGTCATATCATCCAAGGTACGGTGCATATGAAACACTATGCTGTATGAATTCTTTCTCTTGGATCTTGACTGAAAGTTTGTCTTTTTAAAAGATTTTATTTATTTATTTGAGGGGCGCCTGGGTGGCACAGCGGTTAAGCGTCTGCCTTCGGCTCAGGGCGTGGTCCCAGCGTTCTGGGATCGAGCCCCACATCAGGCTCCTCCGCTATGAGCCTGCCTCTTCCTCTCCCACTCCCCCTGCTTGTGCTCCCTCTCTCGCTGGCTGTCTCTATCTCTGTCAAATAAATAAATAAAATCTTTTAAAAAAAAAAAAAGATTTTATTTATTTATTTGAGAGAGAAAGAGAGAGCATGAGCAGGGGGGGTGCGAGGGGCAGAGGGTAGAGGGAGAAGCAGACTCCCCACTGAGCAGGGAGCCCAACACGGGGCTCAATCCCAGGACCCTGGGATCATAACCTGCCACGCAGGTGCCCCCAAAAGTATGAAATCAACAAAAGATACTTTATTTCACAAATTAAGATTGAGGAAGGTACTGGTGATGTTCCATTTCTTTACCTGGGTGCATTTACATGTGTGTAAATGTTTGGGTATACTGAAAGGTTTCTATAACATTTTGGGTCTTTATTGTGGGAGGCTGTCCTGTGCAATGTAGAATATTAAACAGCACCCCTGGTGTTTGCCCACTAGGTACCAAAAACATCCTCCCCCCTCCCAAGTGGTGACAACCAAAGTGTCTCCTGACACTGCCAAATGCCCTCTAGGGGACAAAGTCAACTCCATTCTCCATTGACAACCACTATTCTAGTAATTTCCTACAAAAATCTCACTAACAGAAGAATGTTGTTTATTCCTTCACAGTAACCCACACAATTTTTACTTGAATCCACCTCCTTTCAACTTAGGTGAGAAGTGGTGGGGTGTTTGTTGCACCTTCTCCTAGGAGTGTTTTCTGTCACTCTTCCAAATCCTGGGTTTGAGGTTGCTTTTCTTTCTTAGTTTCTTTATCCCGTAGTTCATAGAATAGGGCTTTTTATTATTTTATTTTTTAAAATTCCAGTAGAGTTAACACATAGTGTTATACTAGTTTCAGGTCTACACTGTAGTGATTCAACAATTCCATACACCACCCTGTGCTCGTCGTGATAAGTGCTCTCCTTAATCCCCATCACCTGTTTAATCTATCCCCCCGTCCGGCTCCCCTCTGGAAACCATCAGTTTGTTCTCTATAGTCAAGAGCCTGATGCTTGGTTCTTCCCTCTCTCTGTTTTTCCCTTTGTGTATTTGGTTCTTAATTCCATATATGAGTGAAATCATATGGTATTTGTCTTTCCCTGACTGACTTATTTCACTTAGCATAATACTCTAGCTCCATCCCTGTTGTTGCAAATGACAAGATTTCATTCTTTTTATGGCTGAATGGTATTCCGGTGTATATATATACCACATCTTCTTTATCCATTCATCAGTGGATGGACACTTGGGCTGCTTCCATAGTTTGGCTATGGTAAATAATGTTGCTATAAGATGCATGTATCCTTTTGAATTAGTGGGGGTTTTTTTTGTTTGTTTTTTTGTTTTTGTTCTTTTTAGTAAATACCCAGTAGTGTGACTATTGGATCATAGGTTAGTTCTATTTTTAACTTTTTGAGAAACCTCCATACAGTTTTCCACAGGGGTTGTACTAATTTGCATTCTGAAGAGGACTTTTTAATCACCTTCAATGGCATGATGAAATTCTCTCTTTTGTGTGACATAGAGCAAGATCAATGGAGGAAGTCTTATTCTTTCAAATTAAACATCTAAAACTAAAACTAGTGTACTATTCCTGGCCCATTAGTATGGGAAAAACAAGCATTTTTAAGTGTTACTTAGATTTATTTCCATTTTTATTGGTAAAAAAAGGTAGAAACTGAAAACTTGACAACATGCGTGTTTTATATTACAGATGTTTTCAAGTACATGTTGTCTTTAAATAAGTGCATTTTGGGAAAAAATTAATGTTGTAATTCACTTGGGTTTAGGCAGCGTCGTAAATCTGTCATGGAACATAGGAAAAGCGTCATTTACTTATGTTGGAAAGTGGATTGTTGCCACAGCCCAACCACCTGTACTAAACCCACCCATTTAAAAACTCAAGGGTGTATGTGGGGGTGTGTGTGCAGTAACAGACTCAAACAGTAACTCGACACCAGTTACACTTATGTGTAAGAATTCACTTAAAAGCATATATGTCCATTAGTCATTTAAAAAAAAAACCAAACCTTTAAACAAAAGAAATTAATAAGTCCCTAAAAGCATAGGATTAAATCAAGTGTAGTACTTTAAGTTCATAAATATCCAAATACATACACAGCCACTTATAATTATATATTTTTTAAGTATTTTAGGGTTTTTAAATTTGTGTCTTTAGTGTTTAGAATATTAAGTTAAGGGGACACATTTTATTAAGCGGTAGGACAGTATTCTTTACCAGTGTTTGCAGTGGGGTCCTGGAGTCATCTTGCATCAGATTTTACAAGCCAAATAGTATGTTTTCAGAAATTTTACCAGCTGGTGGACATCAACTCAGCAGTCTGAATTCAGCCATGGTGGCAGAACGTAGAACACAGAAATTAGCAAACTCAACAAATCAGGGCTTCCCCGCCTTGGGGATGTGGTTTGTTAAACATCTACCACCATACAATTGAGCTTAGCCTAAAAGGACGGCGTACACCCTATCTTACTATATTGATAGTTTTTTTTAAAGTATTCTGTTTATTCTTCAGTTGTAAATTGTATTAGTGATTTGTGTGAAATACAGACTTTTATTTTAGTTACATTTTAGTTACGTTTTCTCTTACAGAACAGACCTCGACAATTTTTTTCCTATCAGGAACATATAAATTACTGCCTAACAATTATCCCAAAGCACTTTATTAGGTAAAATGCAAGATGTTGAATATTCGGCCTGCATTATCTAATATTATAATGCTTACCTCTATCTACTTTTGGATTTCAAAATTTTATATGATGACAAAGGAAGAGGAGTTTGACATAGGGACAAAGATTAAACATTAGGAGTATAAAATTAAATTTATTAGGGGGCGCCTGGGTGGCACAGTGGTTGGGCGTCTGCCTTCAGCTCAGGGCGTGATCCGGCATTATGGGATCGAGCCCCACATCAGGCTCCTCCACTGTGAGCCTGCTTCTTCCTCTCCCACTCCCCCTGCTTGTGTTCCGTCTCTCTCTGGCTGTCTCTATCTCTGTCAAATAAAATAAAATCTTTTTTAAAAAATTAAATTTATTAATGTTGAATAGTTGTTTTCCACCTTCATCGACACGTAAACAAACCAAAATTTTTCTTAAAAATCATGATTGAAGTCCCTTGGGAAATATTTGGTTTACATACCAAGAAATATTTACTAAGGGGCGCCTGAGTAGCGCAGTCGTTAAGCGTCTGCCTTCGGCTCAGGGCGTGATCCCGGTGCTCTGGGATCGAGTCCCACATCGGGCTCCTCCGCTGGGAGCCTGCTTCCTCCTCTCCCACTCCCCTGCTGTGTTCCCTCTCTTGCTGGCTATCTCTCTGTCAAATAAATAAATAAAATCTTAAAAAAAAAAAAGAAATATTTACTAAAATGAGATCTGTAAAGTGAATTCTTGTATAGGCACACAAGAGCTAACAGTTTAGTTAACATGTTTTCTACCTTGGAGCAGAGCAATAAATTCAATGGACATCTTTGTTCCTTTCAGTTTCCTCTCTACAATAAGAATAAATCCTGACTTAATGTGTCAAGAACACAAATGCAGTTCCTGATTTCCCAACCTTCAAATGCCAAAAGATAACAGATGTTTGTTCATTATAAACATGGTTTGGATTTTTTTTTTTTAAGGTTAAGAGTTGAACTACGAAGTTCTTAAGACTTTCAGGCTGTGTCATTTTCTCTATCTGCCCTTCTTTGTCACCTTTTCTATTCCTATGTCCATTTCAGAGGAGCACTAAAGCTCATTGTCTTCCTTGGCGTATTCTCAGCCTTCCTAGTCTGAAATGCTCTAGACCGTCCAACACTTAGACTTTTCTAAACATTACTTAAATTTTATTATTTAATGTGTTACCAGCCAATGCCTTGCACATTAAGAACAGAGACTCCTGCCTCTCTTGCTCTCACAGAATCTAGCACAAGGCGTGCACACAGTATCCACTCCATGAAATTTGTTGAATGAAATGAAGACACCAGCTGGTATGCTTCAATCTCCAGGGCCTAGTGATTATCAGAGATCACCATGCATTATAGGTAATTTTTATACTTGGATTCATTAAGGTTTTCTTCCCCTTTGTGTACAATTTACTAGATTTGTGGCACACATTTGCTATAGAATAAAATGTATGCCTCCCTCTTTTCCAGTTTTCATTTACTCCTACTTTAAAATTTATACACACATGCCGGGTTCCTGAATATCCTCTAATCAGGGAGTATAATAAAAAATTGAGGAGGTCAAGTAGTTACAGAAGGAAAGCTATTGTATTTAGAGTCCACTGAGGATTTTATGAAACTGGGGTGGCTTGTTCTAATCACAGTTGGTTGAACCCAAAGGGGAATCATAGGGAATCATAAAATAAACTGTATTAGTAACTATCAAATATACTTTCCTGATCACTGTTATATTCAAGCAAATTTTCGTGTTCATCTGCCATTTGTATTTCTTCTTCTATGGATATTTATAATCTTTTCTATTTTCCTATTGGGTTGTAGGCCTTTTTCTTAATTATTAGTAGGACTCCTTGAATTTTAGGGATATGAAAACTTTGTGCATTATGTGAATTTCAGGTCATTTTGCCTGGTTTGGCTTAATTTTATTTTCACTGTGTGGCACACTTACTGGAATCCTTTTATGGCCTCACTGTTTCACGTGTTACTTAAAAAAAGCTTTGCCAGCCAGATGATTACAAAAGTATTCTCCCAAAACTTTTTAAAGAACATTTGTTATTTTGTGCTTTTCTCACTTGAAATCTACTTGGTGTACAGATTAAGGTAGAGGTATATATATTTTTTCTTGATGAAGAAACTCTACTGAGCATTGTAAGTGTACATCAATCTTCAGTTCCTAAGGACAACCGCCATTCCTAGAAATTGGGCCATCTTAAGATTTGCTCTGGCCAATGGACTATGAGCTAAACTGGTATGTGCTACTTCTGAACTAAGAAATCCAAAAAAGCTGCTGCTGCTGCTTCCTTTTTTTTTTTTTTTTTTTTTGTCTTTTAAGATTTAATTTTCAATGGACCCCTGGGGTTCAGATGTTAAGCGTCTGCCTTTGGCTCAGGTCGTGATCCAGGGGGTCCTGGGATCAAGCCCCACATGGGGCTCCTGGCTCAGTGGGGAGTCTGCTTCTCCCTTTCCCTCTGCGTCTCCCCCTGCTCATGCTCTCTCTCTCTCTGTATCTCTCTGTCACAAATGAATAAATAAAATTTTTAAATAAGATTTTATTTTCAGGGGCGCCTGGGTAGCACAGCGGTTGAGCATCTGCCTTCGGCTCAGGGCGTGATCCCGGCGTTATGGGATCGAGCCCCACATCAGGCTCCTCCGTTATGAGCCTGCTTCTTCCTCTCCCACTCCCCCTGCTTGTGTTCCCTCTCTCGCTGGCTGTCTCTCTCTCTGTCAAATAAATAAATAAAATCTTTAAAAAAAAAAAAATTAAAAAAAAAAAGATTTTATTTTCAAGTAATCTCTACAACCAACTTGGGGCTTAAACTTAAAACCCTGAGACCAAGAATCGCAGGCTCTACTGACTGAAGCCAGGAGCCCCAGGAAGCCAAAAAAGCTTCTGGAAGCCTTTTACTTTTCTCTTTCTCTGCTATGCTCACGGAGGAGGCCTCATGTTGAAATGGAGGTTGATTGAAGCAGCCTGAGTTGTGTAGACCTTGCCCGGGCTTCCGCTTCTCTAGAGTCTCCTAGATCCTAGGTGGAATTTACATGGCAGAGACATGAGCTTTCTGAGTTAAGCCTTTGAGATTTGTGGGGTTGTTTGTTACTGCAGCCTAAGTCTACCTTTTCCTGACTAATACACCACCTTTCACATACATATGCAGAAACATATAGTTTTGTTTTTTGAGTCTTCACTCTGATATATTTACCTATTTGCTTCTCCTTCTACTAATTCCTCCATTTTATTGTAACTATAGCATATTTTAATGCCTGAGGGGGCAAGATTTACATCATTGATCTTTTTCAAAATCCTATTGCCTAGTCATAAGCATTAACTTTTTAAGACAGATTTTTAAAATTCTGTATAAAAGATCTTGGCTGTACTTTGAATCATACTGCATTAGATTTACAGATTAATTTGGGAAAATTGACATCTCCACCATATAAGGCCATCCTGCTTCTTCCATATGTCTTGCATATTTCTTCAGCTTTTCTTTCTTTTTTTTTTTCTGATAGTTTGTGTTGCTCTTTAATAAGATCTTTGTCCATATTACATTTTAAAATTGTTCTTACTGGTGTAGAGGAAGGGAACTGTGTGCGCATATTTCTCCTGTATGTAGCCTTCCTGAGCTCCCTAGTTTTGAAAAGAATTGGTTGATTCTCTTTCCCCAAGAGGCAGTCCTAGGATTGCTATTTCTTAGAGACTTAATCCTTCTTCTGAATTTGTTTCTAATCACTAGCCTGGGACAATTCAGTGTATTTCCATTCTTCATGGTTTCTCCTACCATCTGTTCTAGAAAGTGTCCTATTTAAATTCTCCCTCCACCTCTTGTTGCTGTAAGGCATTTAGCAAATCTGTTTGTGTAATTAAATTCCTGTACTATTATTACTCTATGGACTAATTTTACAGCACTACCTAGGTTATTTAACATTTCTGTATTGGTTTCACCATCCTCAATAGGAAAACTATTGCATGTTGTTTATTTACCCTCTTATTATGGAATTTATACTCTGAATATAATCTCTTTACCTCTCATTGATCATCCTCTTAATATCAAGTCCTGAGTTACCAATAAGCAAGGTGTTTGCTTATTACTATGGATTAAAAGTTTCTGAATATATAGAACATATGGATTGGAATATACGTTCTTATCTCACTTGGTAAAATGCTTTCTTAAATTCATTATTCAATGTGTAAAAAGTGTTCAGAGTATAAACGATATCTTACCCTTATGAGTATGCTTATATAAATCTTACCACATTTTAAAAATCTTTTTGGAATAAGTTTAACAAAAATCCTATGAAGTCCCATGAGTTCTTAAATACTATGGCATCAAAGCATGTAGCTTCCCAAAGGCTTGGAAACCATTTTTTCCTAATAGTTTTTGCCCAAACAAGCATCTAATAGGGCAGATTTACTCACACAAGGTAAAAGGGAAGAGAGAGTTCTCATGGATCTGTCATGCCAAAACAACATCCACGCTATTCTTGACAAAATCAGAAAGGGAAAATACTGGGTTAGTCAGAATGGGTTGGATGATCCTTCAGTGACAAAAAAAAATTCCAAATTTTCAGGGTGACATTTTGATAGATGAAAGATGGCCACAATTTATTTTGGCTGCTTCTAATTCCTCTTGCCTTTAATCTGGGCTGGCCTTTAGTGATTTGTTTAACCAATAGAATGTAGTGGACGTGACATTCTCAGACTTCTGAAGCTAAGTCTTCAAGAGCAGTGCAGCTTCCACCCAGGTCTCTGTAGACTCTGACTGTAGAATAAGTAAGTATGACAGCACTAAGAATGTCATGCTGAAGGAAAGCCCAAGTAACCACACGCAGAGGATGCATGGATAAGAGAGATGCCTCCTCTCTCCCCAGCTGTTCCAGACATTCTGTACCAGGTACCAGATATGTGAATGCAAAAAATTTCAAACAACTCTAGCCTTAGCTTCCAAGTATCTTCCACCAGCTGCAGGAATCCAAGCAAAAACAACCCAGCCAAACCCTTCAGCCTCCAGAACCATGAGACTTGATATGGCGGTAGTTATGTAGTAATAGCTAACCTGAATTGGTTTATCATAATGAAAATGTATTTCTGGTCTCGGCAAAATCCATTGAGAATCCAGGGAACCATCTAGGGTGACTGTTTTCCATGAGGCATCTTAGCAACCTAAGCTTCTCTCTGGTCTTGTATAATCCTAGAGCATGCATTTTCTCTAAAAGTTTCATAGTAGGAGCCCCCTGCTTCCTGCTTCCACTGCAGGGTCGCACATCAGTGATTATGTGCTTCAATCTGCAAGTGGGACATACACATCCTTTCCGCCTGCAGAACTTTTACAGTGTTGGCCTAACTTCATAGGGGATGTGGAAACATACTCCTTTGTGGGCTGGGAAAGAGAAGGGCACTGGGTATATATCTACTGCATGTGACGCATCAGTGAGAAACATGCAGATCTGGGGATAGAGGAAAAAGGGCATTTGGTTTTTAAGTTCCTCTTCAACCCTAGAGAAAAAGGGGAAGCAGGGCAGGGCCTGTTGTCAACCTGACCTCAAGCCACACTCTCAAAGACTTCACCAGGGTTCCTAATATGCTTGGGGAATGGGGAGTAGAGTTCCTGGAGTATAGGGGATTGTGGGAATGGCAGCATGGAAAGGGGGCAAAAGTGAAGCTAGATTGTGAAGGATTTTGTGTAGCATGAAAAACAAATTTGACTTTAATCTAGGAAAAACAGAGAGTCTTAAAAGCGGTATAGCATGTTGTTGCCTCCAGATAATAAGACATAAGCTTATTCAATCATACCATGTGCTAGGCATTATATTTATCCTATTTAAACTTCACAGCCCTCTTACGCAGTACGTTCTATTATTACCTGCATTTAAATGGAACCTTGGTGGGAACTAGTTTTAGCCCCAAGTCACATAGGTAAGAAGTGTCCTGGCTCTGATACCTGTCATTGGACAGCCATTGCCACCTACCTGGCTCTGTGCCACCACGCCGGCTGCTCATTTGCTCCATACGTTCTTGCTATGTTCCTTCCTACTGACCTTATTCTGAAGGCCAGGAAATGCAATCCTTGAACACACGTTTTGCATTAGAAAGAGGAAGAGTCTGGGCGATAAGTTTCCGTTGTGCCTCAGATACTCTCTCTTTTTAACTCTTCATTTTGCAAATTTTCCAGCGTACACAAAAGTAGCAAAAATGAACTTAGCTAGCTGCAGCACTGCTTGACGTTGGGTCACTTATGTTTATCCATCCTCTCTGCACCCCCAAAGTTTTATTTCTGGAGTATTATCCCGTGAATTCTAGACACCATAGTATTTCACGCATAAATATTTTACTATCTGTAACCAATAAAGACTTTTTAAAAATATACTTACAAGACCATTATCACACCCAACAAAATTAATAGTTATTTTTTTAATTTTTTAATTTTAAAAATTTTAATAATTTTTTATTATGTTGTTAGTCACCATACAGTATATCCTTAGTTTTTGATGTAGTGTTCCATGATTCATTATTTGCATATAACAAGTTATTTCTTAATAGCAGAATCTAATTTAAAGAATTTTTTCTACCAATCACATATCATATACAAAAGCTGCACCGAAAAGAATGATAGAGTTCCTGTGTATATTTCTTTTTATAAGCAAAATAAAATGTTTTCTATTGAGTTTATAGGATTGATTTGTATGATGTGATTCTTAGTAACACTTATTGCAAGGACATTTTCCAAATTTACAATAATTTGTAAATGTGAGTCTTATATTTTTATAAGGGCTGGCTCCGCATAGCATTGAGCTACTACTAATTCACAGCTAACTCAAGTAAGATCTTTTCTGGAGGCAAAATTAATCTTTCTCTCCTATAGGATTAGAGATTGATCTCTTGTGCCCAGCAATACTGTTAGTTTTATAGCTGTCTTTGTTTTAAGCCCATGAAAGAAATCACACTTTTTCATCATGTATTGACCATGTTACCTAGTTTTATGCTTTGCACAGCTAATAAATTTTTATAAAGCACACTTTGAAAAAGCTCAGTCACCTTCTAATTGTATTTCAGCCATTCAAACTCAGGGTGTGGTGATCTCAAGGTACAGATGCATATAATGTGTACCTGGAGAGAGATTTGGAAATCATTTAGACTACATTCATTTTAGATCTGACGGACTGTAGCCAAGAGAAGTGCGAGATCCATTTAATTGCAACTGCCAATATTCTTTTATTCACTGACTCATTTTATGTTAGTACTCATGTTTTAGAAGACTTTTTATAAGATTAAAATTATTTAAAAATACAATTGCGGAGTCTAGTTTCACTATTATCTCCAATTAGGCAGTGATACGTCAAAATACACACGCACAGAGTATTTAAATTTTCCTCTCCCTTTCAGCAAGAGATGGCCAAGCGTCCTTCTGTTTTCTCCTTATAAATAGGTTTACTTTGCAGTCCATTGTTACTTTCACTTCCATTGAATAGTGGATGAATTTTTAAATTAGTGGCCGTGTTTCTCTTTAGCAATCTCCACGCGCGCCAACCCCCGTACTGGAGCCTGGGCACACGCGGTGCCTGTTCTAACTTAGGCAACATTGGGTCATCTGTTTATTTTCGGGGGGAGGGGGCGGGAGGGGGGAAGGGCGTCAGAAAGAAAGGGCGGCCGTTGCCCAGGCAACCGACACCCCGGGCAAAGGCAAGGCGAGGCGGGAGGGGGCGTGGCCTCGACGGGCCCGGGCGGATAAGAGGCGGCGCTGGCTGCCTGCCTCCGAAGCTGGGACTGTCCGTGCGGCTGGGCGGAGGCGGGGCGGCCCGGCACCACCTCCGACTACCTGGAAAGGCCCGGGCTGGCGGGCTAGCGAGGCCCCGGGCCCGCCGCTTCCTTTCCCCACGCCCCCTGCCGAGGAGCCTCCCTCCGCGCCCCAACATGGCGGGCGGGCACTGGGGTCCGCTGCTGACGGCGCTCCTGGCCGCCCGAGTGGCGGCGGCGGCGGAGGGCGGCCCCGAGCAGGCCGCGCTACCGGAGGAGCGGAGCTGGGTGCGGCCCATGACCGCCTCCAACTGGACGCTGGTGATGGAGGGCGAGTGGATGCTGAAATTGTGAGTGTGCCCGCCCGCCCCGCACGCCACACTGCCCTCGTGGGCGCCGCCCTCCCAGAGCCGCACGGGCGTCTGTGGATCCTGCACTGCCCGGTGGGCTCGACCACTGCTCGCCGGGCGACCTGCGGCTCCGGGGCCGGGCTGCTGCGGTGCGCATGCGCGCCAGGCCCTCCGCGGTGACAGCTGTGGGTGCCGAGCATCGCTCCCCCCAACTCCCCCCCCACCCCCCGCCTTGTTAGCCCCCTGCTTTTCGGGGAAAGAGTTTTAGGAATGGGGTGGGCAGCTCACCAAGGGGAGGAAGGGTAAATGGAGAAAACCTGTGAAAAAATTGCGTGCTTTTGATATAGGCGTATACGTAGAGAAAGGGCTGCCATTCAATGACATTTCCGTGTAGTACAAATATGTAGCACGGGCTAGGCAAGGTATTTGTTGAATGAATAATTCCAGCACGGTGAAGGACAGACCCGTTTGTGCAAAGTATTTTGGTTTTCATTTTGAAGACCCCGGAATGTCACTGTGAAAAATAAAACAGGAAGATGGGAATGTTTTTGAAGTTTTAGAACAAGATTTCAAATAAATGTTGATATTTGTTATCATTTTTACAGGTAGAGATTTCTGGGTAGATATCTTAATTGTGCTAGTGTAATAAAAGGACATTCGTAAATTGCCCCTTTTGAACAATAGAAGGTAAATTGTGCGTAGTGCCTTTGCTTGAAGGAGATGGGAAAAATAGAGTTTTGAGTTAGGAACAGGCAAGTAGCTTAAAATTAACTTCTAGGAAGAAAGTGATCGTTTGGAAAAAAATGTTGAGGTAGACAATGGGCAGATGTCTGAACAGGCTTCAGAGGCCATCATGGTGGGCTTGCAGGGGGAAAATGAAGAACCTCTGGAGAAATGATCGAGACCTTATCTCTTTAGACTGTAGTTTCAGGTAATATACATACTTGATCACTACTATTTGCCGATTAGTCTTACCTGGAGGACACAGACACACAGAATTGGATCTTTCCTTTATTTTTCCAAGACCAAATTTTGATTCTTTCAATTTAGATTGCAAACAGATGCCTATGAAGTTAAAACCTCGCTGTGAGATCAGGGCCAAAAGTTACAACTTCCTTAGCAGATTACATTGTTCAGAAAACATAATACCCATTACCCCTTCAAACATGCATATACCTTTTGGTCACAAAGGGGATATTTTAGACCTCTAAGTAAAATGCCTTTGGTATCATAATGAACCAATGACATGATTAAAGAAATCTGTTGTCATGAAAGACTTACTAAACTACCTAACCACTTTGGATGAAGATGATGAGGTCATTTTCCATTTGAGAGAGAAACTTAAGTAAGTGGAGCTTTATTCAACACTGCCATGTTTGTAATAATTGTAAGAATTTTAGACTGCATTTTGTCAACTAGTACTACAGAAAGTTCTTTTTTAAAGTAGGTGCTTACACAGTGGAGCTTTCTAGATGTCAATTTTCTGAATAAATCTGACTTTGTATATGTACATGATGAAGGTCAAAACCGAAAGGCCTCAACTCCTTTATAGCTCCTTTGTGGAATAGCTATGATTTTTTTTTTTCTTTAGGTAAAAGAACTAAGCAAACTAAAGGAGAGTGTAGGCCACATTAAGCTCATAAACAGCAAGAGCCAACAACTCCTGTGTTTGGCCATGTCGACTGTTCAAATTATACTCTTCATAAAGTTACAAGCCCAGACATGGGAACCAATTGCTCTAAACTTGCCATGTGTCCATTGCATGGAATATGTTTGGTCTGTGATACAAGATGAGACTTGTAACCCGGAAGTAAGCTGCCCTTGAGATCATTTAAGTAGAAGTTCCCTTTTCATCGAGTATGCTTCAGAATAGTTCAATATGAAGGGAAGCTGTAAAGGAAAAAAGACTTAAACCAATATATCCAAATTTTTTCTATATACCAGAACCTAAGTCCTGAAGAAATACTGTGGCTCTTAACTGTTTGTAATACTCCATCTCCTCCCTTTGACAAAAATCCGACACTTAAAAAATATAAACGTCATTATATTCTCTACCATGATAGGCCTATAAATTTCTAAGAATTCACTCAAATAGCCAATAATTTGCCAGATTATTTTCCTGATGTATATAACAGAGAAAAGCCAAATGTGTTAATACTAGCTACCATGTCAACCCCTTTTTCAAGTGAACTGATCATAATAAACAGAGATTGTTAGGGGTCTACAGATGATGCATTTAACTTTCCTACAGAAGCAAGTTAGTAGGCTTTCTGATGGTATTAAAATTTTGACTTTGAATGACAGTTCTTTATTTGTTCATTTGCTTATATGCAACTTCTCTTCTAGGAATTTTTTCTTTTATATTCCACTTCATACAGAGTTCCTATAATACAATTCCTGGTTATATTGGGATTGATAATTTAACTCATTTTTAAGGACCTAGCAGTGTTTTCTGCTCCTATTGTAAAACCTAATTTGTTATATTTTCTTTGTCTTTAAAACAGCAGTTTTTTTGGCAACTTGCAATTGAATTTTCAGGTTTTTTTTTTTTTTAAGATTTTATTTATTTATTTGACAGAGATAGAGACAGCCAGCGAGAGAGGGAACACAAGCAGGGGGAGTGGGAGAGGAAGAAGCAGGCTCACAGCGGAGGAGCCTGATGTGGGGCTCGATCCCATAACGCCCGGATCACGCCCTGAGCCGAAGGCAGACGCTTAACCGCTGTGCCACCCAGGCGCCCCTGAATTTTCAGGTTTTTTTAAAAAGATTTATTTATTCATTTTAGAGATAGCTTAAGGGAGAGAGTGTGTGCATGTGGAGGAGGGATGGAGGGAGAGAATATTCGAGCAGACTCCCCAGGGAGTGTGGAGCCCAATTCCTGGCTCGATCTTAAGACCCTGAAATCAGGACCTGAGCCAAAACCAAGAATCAGTCATTCAACCAACTGAGCCACCCAGACGGCCCCTGAATTTTCAGTTTTAAAAAAGAACTTCTCTGTTAAGGAGAAATATCAGTTAATATATATTTGTAGTAATTCACCATTTCAATTCTGAAACCTTTTTTAAAATCTGGAAAATTATCCCATTACTATTTATATTTTCTGTAATGTTTATTGTATATTCAGTTTTTCTCTTCTTGTTTGCTTTTATGCATTGTTTGGTAATTTTACCCCTATTTCTTCCATGTCTCTATAATTGGCTTTCTGTGCTTTTCTCATCTTAACCTCTGACGAAAAGTTTGCCCTTTCTCAGGGTTAGGAAAGATTATATAATCTTTAAAATATCTTCTGATGTTTTCTTTTCTCTATTTCCGTTGTTTCATACTGTCCTTCATTCAGTTACTTTGTAACCTTTTACTATTTTAAACTTTTTTGGTTCCCATTGTATCAGTCCTTGAGAATACTACTTTTGTTCTTTTGACAAACAACAGTATACATTCTATATACTTTTCTGTTGTTTTTTTTCCCCCAGAAAAAAAGGTAGTTATCCAAGCAGTTTAATTTTGACCTGCCTACTTTTAAATTGATATCCAGAGGCAAAGTATGTCTTTGAGTTAATTTACCTCTGTAAAGCATATAGATCTTTATAAAACACTACCTTTTTTGACTTTGTTCTTGGGACGATCATGTTTCAAAATTGAAAATAGTCACAGTGATGGAGGGAAGTCTCATTGATTTCCCTAGGACCTCTAGGTTTTAGTAATTTCTCCCCCCAAATCCTTCTTATTCCTGAAGAGAACATCTTCAACATCATCGCCTTAGCTTGTCCCGGTCAAATAATTATCATTTTTTTGCAGTTTAATAGATTATCTTGAGGTGCTGATTGAATGTTTAAGATATAGTCATTGAATGCTTGTTATGTTTCAGGTTTAGAGTTAGGGATCTGGAAAGATGAAAATGAATGAGCTACATTCTTTGCTTTCAAGGGACTGTCAGTTTCCTGTGCTCTGAAGGAAGTACGTAGCAGATATAGCATTCATTTATTTAGCAAATGTTTGCTGAGTACTTCTTCTCTGTCAAGGATTCAGCAGTGGTTCTCATCAGGGCACTATTGGCATCTTGGCTTGGACAGTTCTTTAATGTGGGGATGGCCTGCCCATTGCGGAACCTTGAGCATTGCTGCCCCAGCCCATTACATTCTAGTATTCATGTGACACCAAAAAAATTTAGCAATCTCCATCCCCTATGCATATTTCCAGATGTCTCTGATTGAAAACCACTGCCCTAGGTATTGCTACAGGTATTTAAAAACATGCAAAAGAATAGCGTATAAGTGAACATGTAAGTATTTGATTTCAGATTGTTTCCACAAAGGGTTATCCACATCACCTCCATGATCCTCATCATCTCAGTCACAGTAAACAGTTAAATTGCTTACATCACCTGTCCTCTTATTCATCGGTGCTCTCTTATTTGATCATCCCAGCAATCAGGTGCAGAATTCTCATTCTCATTCTTATTTACTAGAGGAGATTAAAACTCGAAAAGGTTAAAGCTTTGATTAAGGCCAGTAGTAAATGGTTGGCAAGGCCAGAACTAGAATGCAGGCCTGAGCTTTGCAGTTCCTGATGCAAGCCTAGAATAGTTGGGTAGTGGGGGAGCCTGGCTGATTCATGCTTAGGCTGTCAGCTAGCCTGGCTGATTCATGCTTAGGCTGTCAGCTAGCCATCTCCATAAGCCACCTGAAAGAAAGCCTTTTCCCTGTGGGATTTGGAGGCCCAGCCGTAGTCTCCAAATGAAGAGCATTATTGCTATATGCTCATTCCTGACACTTCACCACTCAAACAGGTGATCTGCCTTCTGTGCACACCAACCACCCAGGAAAATTCTCCCTTTGTCTTGTTTCTATCTAGGATGGCCCTTATCACAACTTATAATTATAAATTAATTTATATGCTCCTACACTTGGTTTTTGTCTAATTCCTCTTCTAGAAGATCAGCTTTTCAGTAGAGGATGAAAATCTTTCTTCTTCCTATTTATCTCCAGAGCCTTGATTACAAGTACGAGGTGTTCAATAAATACTTTGACTAAGTGAATGAGTGAATAGTATACTAGTTGTTCCTTTAATGAGGAGCTTCCTCTAGCACATCACTGAAGGAAACATCTATCTGTATATATTTTCGTAGGTAGTAAGGATAGTCACTATCATCTCCCATTTGTTCATTAATGTAATAAATACTTACTGTGGCCTAGGACCTGCGAGGCTCTGTTTGAGCTAGGTACAAGTGATGCACCGGTCACTTGCTCAATGGAGTGTGCATTCTAAAGAAAGTAGTAAATTCCATTTTCTCTAGCAGGTATCGTGGTTTTCGTGGAGTTATCAAGTTTTATTTTCCCTCTACATTTTATGATAAAATATCCTAGAAATGATCTAAAGAAATAGAATCATACATAAGCCTTCCATCTCTTGGATCATTAAGAGTTTTTCCATATTTTCCAGAGAGAAGAATAATACTCAATGTAGATCTTCTGTTGACATTTTGATTTAGTTTCATGTATTAAGTCATAGAAAGATGAGCCTAGTGTACCTTTTTCATCTTCATTGTCACATATTCTTCTGAACATTTTGGTCAAAGTAAGTTCTAAGTGAAAATCGACCACATCAGTCATTGTTCATCTCTGTTCTGCAAGGATAAGAAAAGAGAATGTACAGGAGTGTGCAGTCTCTCCTGAAGAGAGAGTGTGAAATTTGAGCCAGGACAGAAGAAGAAAAATTGCCCATTATTGGGGAATAAAAATGTATTTTTAGTAAAATTTTATTTCTAGGAAATGTTTTTAAGTAACTCCTTTCTTGTACACTTAATGAAATCTCACAAATTCAGTTGGCTTATGCAATCAAAATAATCAAGGGCTTTCAACCACCTTGCATATAGCAGAAACTAAGTGTAATACATGCATAAATATGGACATGGATGACAAAAACATGCTTTTGAATTTTCTTTCCCAGAAGTGGCTAAAAACATTGGACTGATATCCAAGTTGATGTAATTTAACAGTGTTTTAGTTATCTGGAATGCATTTTTATTTTATTTTATTTTTTTTAAGATTTTATTTATTTATTTGACAGAGATAGAGACAGCCAGCGAGAGAGGGAACACAAGCAGGGGGAGTGGGAGAGGAAGAAGCAGGCTCATAGCGGAGGAGCCTGATGTGGGGCTCGATCCCAGAACGCCGGGATCACGCCCTGAGCCGAAGGCAGACGCTTAACCACCGTGCCACCCAGGCGCCCCTGAAATGCATTTTGAACGTCTTTATGAAGCTTACTAATTTTATCCACCACTGCCACCTGGGAAAAGTTTAAATAGAAGAGATACTATTGTATAGTTTCCATGACTATAAAGGTTCTAGTTTCTCTTGGAGGCTCTTAAATGAAAGAAGGATTAATTTGAATGTAAAAGACAAAGTTATGTGGCAGGTCAACTCTTTTATAGTTCTTAGAAGAGCGACATTTTGAACTAGTCTTAAATGATATAAATGAAGATCATATTCCGTCCTTTCTGCTGATTTTTGTCATGCATATGTGCATAAAAATTACATTTATATATACAAACATACACACAGAGAGAGACAGAGTGTGCATGAGTACATGAAAATCATGAGTTTCCTTATTTGTATTCCTTTGGCCCCTGAAGGTATTTTCCTTTTTAGGTTCTAAAGTACTGTCTAAATCACAGTGCTTTAGATCCAAAAGAACAGTAATAATTTAAAAAGTTGAAACAACAATGAACCAATTCCCACACCAGTGACTCAGAGCTGACTTATTTCTACCACCGAAAGAACGCACCAAGTTAGTGAATGATATTGGTGCACAACACAAATAGCTCTGATTAAATCTCAGAAATAAGGGCATTCATAGTCTCCAGTGAGTAGCAGCTACATAAAAAATGGAATATCTGAAGTGACCTCAGTGGCATTTTTATATCTTGGGATCAATGTCACCAAAATCCCAATTTATATAATAGCCTGTCCAGAGATTAGGGACTGGGATTTTAAAAAAAATAAAAGATGAAATCTGCATGATTTAATAATTACTGAGGTAGTCAGTGTGTCTATGAGTTAAATGCAAAGGCACAGGCTTGGGGAAACAAAGCAAAAAGGATCTAGAATTCATTTAATTATACTGCAAGATTTCTTCCTTATTTTTGGTAATTTCTTCCTTCTGTCTGGTTCTCTCTCCCTCTCTGTCTCGCTCCCCCTACCCCTCTCAATTTTGGGTCTTATTTTGCTTGGAGGTTTTATCACATAAATACCTCCATCTGGGTTCTTGCTCTGTGTGGTCTTAGGTGACCTTAAGCAAGGTCCTTTCAACCTATCTTGTCTGTTTGACAGTAAAGTCGTAAGGTGCAGGTGAGTTCTAATGCATCAAAAAAGGGTCTTGGAAACCAAGCAATATATTACAAATGTAATTGGTATTAGTGATTGTTCTTAATATGTGTCTGCTTTATATAAGTCATCTAATCTCCCAATAACCTTCTAAGGTAGCTGCTGTTACTGTCCGATTTTGCAGTTGAGGAAGTTGAGGCATAGAGTGATTACTAACCTGCCCAAAGTCACATGATTAATTTGTGATTGGTCTTGTTGAATCCTTTGGCAGGACTCTTATCTAATAAACTGAAATGCCCGTTGAAGTACTAAAATAATAAAATGTTCTCTTTTTCCCTAAAGTTTACCAACTGCTTGTCCCAGTATCATCTATCATATGGATATTTTAAAAATATGTAAAAAATGACTTTTCTCAAAGACTACAATTTTCTTTAAAGTTTGTTCATTTGTTTCTTCAGCAAATATTTATTGAACACTTATTGTACCAGGTATATACTTTGCCCTGGAAATGTAGAGATAACATGTGTTTAAAATCAGCCATGTTCAAAGATACCAGCAAATTGTTCCATGTTCTCTGGTCCATATCTCTGGGGTCTCAGGGATTAGAGAGTGAGCTGTACTGAGAAGATTAATGACTTTTTAGAATTATCTTGGAACTGGCTATACTAGATCCTTCCAGAGATGGATGAACAATCCTTAGGATGGACAATTGTGCTGAAATCTGGCTGCTTCTGGTGTCTGGCTGGAGAGAGAAATGCATGCCTTACTCTGGTCAGCCCTTTCTCTCCTGGGCTGTGCCCAGTCTCAATACTTGTCTTGAAGTAAATGCAATCTCCCCATCATGTTGACTTTTTAACCCCCTATGCCCTTTCATAATGTGAACGATCAAAATATTGCCCCATTTCAGAAATGTTTGTTAATGTTGTTTTTCTGGAAAGTGGGTTTGTACTCGTTGCTTTGAGTGTTGCATGGCATTTACACACATGCTTCTATTCAGGTCAAGATAAAAGGGTTTGTAAATGATGACCTGACAGCATCTTTGAGCCTAAATCTTGTTATAGAATTTGATCATTTAACGTTTACTCCCCTTTATTTCCTTTCCTAAGGCATTATTTCCTGTGTGTGTTTTATTCTTTTGGCAGACATTCTTTCCTACCTCTTTCCACCCCACCCCTTTTGTCTCTTAATGTAGAAATAATAGAGGCCCTGCTTTGTAAAATTAATTCAGGAATGGACAAAAATTGAAAATAAATTGGGGGGAATCAACATTTTCTCAATGCTGAGCCTACCCATCCAGAACTTGTTATATCTTTCCATTTAATCAAATATTTAAGAAAGCTATATTTGATCATTATATTATACCTAAAACTTATATAATGTTATATGTCAGTTATACCTCTGAAATTAGGAAAATTTCAAACATAAACAAAAATAGGAGTAGTATAATGAACCCCCATCATCCATCATCCAGATTCAGTAGTTGTATCAAAATATTGCCAATCTTGGTTCATCCATGTCTCCTGCCCTCTATCCCTGGGTGGCATAATTTACATATCATAAAATTCATCCATTGTACATAAACGATTCAGTGATATCAAGTCTTTTAAAAGTATCTATTGCATTTATTCCCTCAGCGTTTTGACTTGAGTTGAGGATTTTTTAAAAATATAATTTAAACAGATTTAAGCAGATATTAAAAATATCATGTCTAGTTGATGGCATCCCAAAATATTATTCAAAGTGTCTGGTGATGTTTTTTCCTGGAGTATCCTGTCCTATGTTGTGAGCAATGATTAATTAATTTTATTTACTGCTTTTTTTCTTCGGGGTATTATTAAGCAAAACAGAATGTCTCTCCATTTGTACTAATGTATTTTTGTGACATTGTTCTGTAAATGTTAATTTTCCTTTTAATTGTGTCCTTTGTTAGTATTTTAAAATGGATTTCCTGTGTACGCTATTGTTTGTTCATAATATTATATATTAAGCATAGCTCTACCAACTCTTTAAGTCTTCATAAAGCATATTTGATCTCAATTCCTTCTAATTTCAAATGGTATCTTCCTTTCTGTATTAGTTTCCTTGGACTACTGCAAATTACCACTAACTTGGTAGCTTAAAACAGTGGAAATTTATTCTCTCACAATTCTGGAGACCAAAATTCCAAAATCACCATGTTGGCAAGGTTGGCTCCCTCTGGAGGCTCTGGGAGAGTGTCTGTTCCATGCCTCTGTTATCTTCTTGTGGCTGCCGGCAGTCCTTGGCATTCCTTGGCCTGTACCTACAGACCTCCCATCTCTGACTGCATCTTCACATGGCCTTCTTCCTGTGTCTCTGTGTCACTCTCCCCTCTTCTTTCTCTTATGAGAACCTACCTTAAATCTAGGACAATCTCACCCCAAGATCCTTACTTTAATTATATGTGTAAAGACCCTTATTCCAAATAAGATTGTATGCACAGGTATGGGGGCTTAGGACTCTTTTTAAGAGACACTGTTCAATCCACTATACTTTCTAAACAGCAGTTTTCTCTGGATTACTATTTTAACATCTGCATATGAAATCCTGGAACACATTAGAGCTTTATGGCCCATTTATGATGTTTTCTGCATCATGGGAGGCAAAGTGAGGCCATTAGCATACTGCCAGGAGGACAGCTCAGCCTTCCAGTTTGCTTCCGTCTTATCCTTCCCTGATCCATTATCCACAGAGCTGCCAGATGACTTTTCCAAAAATGTAAATCTGATCGTGATTCTTACTTTTTTTAGGGCATCAGTCATGGAGCTTGGAATAAAGTCCTAACTCCTTATTCAACATTTTTAAAGGCTGTGAATGATGTTTTCATCCTGTCCTGTCAATACTCTGTCTTCAAACTTCCTGTTCTCTCTGCTTGGGTTAGAACATTCCTTGACCCCTCTCTGGCTATTACTCTTACTTTAGATCTTAGCACAGATGCTCCTTTCTCTGTAGGCCCTTCTGAGATCATCCACCTTCTGAGTGTCCCAGAGCATCTGTCCCACATTCTCAGTCATGGCATTTGCCACTGGGTTGTCTGTACCCCCGTGCATACCTCATTTCATCTGTGGATGATAGACTCCACAAGGAGGAAAGAGGCACCATGTCTGTCTTGTTCACAGGGGTAGCCTCAGTTTTTAACATGGTGCTTAGATCATCTTTATTGAATGAAAAAATTATCTAAAACGGTAGAGTTCTGGCTGAAGGCCCAAGTATTTATTTCTAACCCCTATTGTATTTAAGAAAGCGTCTGTGGAGCAGGCTTAGCCTATAGCTTCTACTTTCTCCTAATGGTTCGGAACTGCCACGTATCTTTGGAAATGACTTACATTTTGGGGGACCCACTAGCAATACATCTTCTGGCCTCTACCCATCAGATCTCACTTTGATGAATCTGAAACTGGTTTGGCTAGTTTAAAGACACCCTTGTGAAAATTGTCTGCCTTTAGTGGGACACTCAAAGCTTTTCACCCTCGAAAATCAAAAGCTATCTGGAAGGTAGTAAAATTTGGGTCCATTGTAAGAATAACATTGAAATAAAATATTTTATATATTAAAATAATTTATGAAAATCTTCTTAAACTTTGGCTATTTTTTCCCCAGGGAATTGATATTCATACATTAAATTCTGGGGGGGGCGGAAATATGCTTCTGTTTTTCTATATCAAGCAACTTTGGAAAAGCTTGCTTTTTGTTCTTCCCTTTAGTTAATAATTTATTTTTTAAATTTAAGTGCTCTATTTCTCTACTTTGTTTTATAGATTTTTTTCATATGTTTATATTGACTAGCTATTTTCCTTTTACAGTTATGCTCCGTGGTGTCCATCCTGTCAGCAGACTGATTCAGAATGGGAGACATTTGCAAAGAATGGTGAAATACTTCAGATCAGTGTGGGAAAAGTAGATGTCATTCAAGAACCAGGTACTGTACATGTTGAACATTGCAAAAGTTTGTTACTTTTTATTTTGAGTTTTTTCAAGCATATGGAAAAGTTGAAAGACTAGGATATTGAGTATCCATGAACTGACCGCCTAGAATCAACAGATAACATTTTAGCATATCCGGGTCTATGTATGTTTGTGTTTACATATATGTGTGTATATATATTTATACTATTATTATTAATTTGCTGAATCATTTGAAAATCAGTTGTAGACCCCATGATACTTGCCCATCAATACTTCAACATATTAAGATCTTTATAATAATTTCCCATGTTTTTTATCGCTTTTTGAAACAGGATCTAATCAAGGTTCAGTAACTGAATTTCGTAATTACATCTTTTTAGTTTCCCTCGATCTAGAAGATAGTCCCCCCACTTTTTTTCATTACATTGACACTCTGAAGAGAACAGGCCAAGGATTTGCCTAGGTGTTTCTTTATGGTAACATTTAATTTATTCTTGTAATTTGAATTTTGGTCTAGAAGCATGTTCAGGTTAGATGTTTATGGCGACAGTACTTCATAAGTGATCCCACTTAAATTGTATTCCATCAGAAGATACATGTTATCACCATTAATGCTGCTGGGTTTGAGCACTTGGTTAAGGGGAGGATGATAAACATCTATATTATAAAGAAAAGACCCCACTTCTGATTAGGAA
Source organism: Ursus maritimus (assembly GCF_017311325.1). NCBI lineage: Eukaryota > Metazoa > Chordata > Mammalia > Carnivora > Ursidae > Ursus > Ursus maritimus. The sequence continues at coordinate 15,421,198 of NW_024424675.1, forward strand.
ATAATCTGTGGGGTGATACTTTGGGGATTTAAGATCCATGATGATCTTACCTGAATCAAATATTTCATAGTGGGTTTCAGAATAGTGAATTTCTAATTCTGTTGTTCCATCTACATTTATTAGCTGTTAGTGATGTAATTTTTCAAAAGAAAGAGGGAAATAAAGGAAACTTTTAAATTCAGAGAAGATACAATTTGTATTTGTAGTTTAAAAATAACTGTGTAGGGATGCCTGGGTGGCTCAGTTGGTTAAGAGTCTTCCTTCTTGCTGCAACATGGACGGCACTGGAGAAGATAATGCTAAGTGAAGTAAGTCAAGCAGAGAAAGACAATTATCATATGATTTCTCTCATCTATGGAACATAAGAACTAGGAAGATCAGTAGGGGAAGAAAGGGATAAAGAAAGGGGGGTAATCAGAAGGGGGAATGAGAGACTATGGACTATGAGAAACAAACTGAGGGCCTCAGAGGGGAGGGGGGAGAGGGAATGGGATAGACCGGTGATGGGTAGTAAGGAAGGCATGTATTGCATGGTGCACTGGGTGTTATATGCAACTAATGAATCATCGAACTTTACATCGGAAACCAGGGATGCACTGTATGGTGACTAACATAATATAATAAAAAAACATTTAAAAAAAAAAAAGAGTCTGCCTTCATCTTAGGTCATGATCTGGGATCGAGTCCTGTATCAGGCTCCTTGCTCAGTGGGGAGCCTGCTGCTCTCCCTGCTTGTACTCTCTCTTTCTCTCTCTCTTTCTCTCTCTGTCTGACAAATAAATAAATAAAATCTTAAAAAAATAGCTGTGTATTATATATAAGATGAGAAGAAAAGCTAGGTTTTTGTGATTAACATTTCAAACTTGAATGTTTGGAAACTTTATTAGTTATTTTTTTCCTGTCTACATTCAATTTCTATCTACTCCATCCCTTTACAAGGGAAAAGAGAGGTGTAGCTCTCTTACTTTTCTGTAATAACAGTGAGTGCAAAAGCACAAAGTACTGCCTTACCAATTACTTGGACAACAGAATGGATGCTGTTAAGATGGATGTGTTGACAAACCCTTGGGGAGAGATTTCTGTTAAAGCCATTAGTCCTCAAGCCTCTGCCTTTCTAATCATTTGAATCAAAGCCACTTCTGCCCATCTGCTATTTAGAGATGGACAATTATACTTATTAGTTCGTGGTTTGGGCTGTTATAATGAGTTATTCTGTTTGGACATCAAGTTACTGCAATTATATTTTTGCTGTAAACTTGTTTTTGTCTTTTAGTAGTTCGAGTCCAACAAAATCAGGTGTAAGCCTTGCTAATTAGTGAGCACCAAGCATGTTTTATGATGAGTTTCTTGGAAATGCAGCTGGCCTATTCACATTTCAGTCATTTAGTATACCTGCCGTGAATTCACAGCATGATTTGAATGGAAAGAATTAAACAATTAGCTTTGTGATGGATTCACAGATCTAAAGGCTAACTAAATACAGTCTTTCCATCTAAAATGTAGATTTACAGCTATTTTTTCCATTATTAATATACTAAGTGCTTTTTTTGATAATGTAGAAAGAAATTTATTATAATGAACTATTTTAAAAACAGATTTATCATTGGCTCATACTATTTATACAAATGTAAACTATATATATTTGAAACTTTTATCAAAGAAGAAAGAAAAAAGTCTTTGGTCCAGTATTTTTTAGAAATAGTGAAGAAACAAAGTCCAAAAAAGGAAAAATGATTGTTTTATGTATTAGAATAATATTTTTAAAGTATAAGTTCTAGAAGTCTTTTAAATAATAAAATTTTAAAAACTATAATTCATAAATACAAATTATGAGACAAAATTCCACACACACAATTGAGCGGCCTAAAGAATATTTCACTTCAGATTATGTGATTTTATTTTATACTTTATTTCAAATTACAAATCTAATGCTGTCAATTATCTTTTAAAAGGGTTTAAGAATAATGTACTTATTCAACAAATGTTTGCGTTTCTACCATGCACCAGCTCTTGTTCTAGATAGCAGTGATAGAGATTAATGATACAAGCGAATAAGGAAGATAAAGACCTGGCTCCCCATTGAGCTTACATTTTAGTGAAGGAAAGAAATAGTAACAAGAGTAAAATGGAAAATACTGTCCGGTGGTCGTAAGGACTATGAAAAAGAAGAAATCAGGATAGAAATGTAGAAAATGGTGGGAGCCACTATTTTCAATAGGCTGTCCAGGGAAGGACTGTTTGACTAGATGTCTTCACAAATTGAGGGGTGAACTTCAAGAAGCTGTAGGGGAGGAGCATTCCAGGCAGAGCCAACCACATGTGCAGGCACAGGAGTGTGCTTGGCTGATTTGAGGAACCATGTGACAGCCAGTGGGGTATTCAAGAGAAACAGAGCTAGAGAGATGGTAGGTAGGAACCAGACCACGGGGGTCTGGTCGGCCATGACAAGGAATTCGGATTTTAGTAAGATAGGAAGGAAGCTACTGGAAGGTTTTGAGCGAGGGAGTGACATGAGATGGCTTATGTTTTGAAAGAATTGCCTTGACTGCTACATGAAAACGTGTCTGTAAAGGTTGGACGTGGAAGCAAGAAGAGAAGAGGTTAATGCAGCCCCGTGTGGAGACGGTGGTGGCTTGGATTAGTAGCGGCAGTGCTGAGGGACTGGATTTGAGACACTACATTTGGCTGGAATATCCACATGGAGTCCGTGATGGATTGGCTGCAGCATTTGATGGAAAGAAAGAAGATGGAGAAGACCGAAGGAAGAGCAGTTTGGGAACAAAGCTGAAGTTCAAGATGTTCAATAGAAAACCAAACAGAGCTGAGCTAGAGATGTACATTAGAGGATCATCCCTATAGACGGTATTTGAAAGGAGGGGAGGAATTGAGATTACCTAGGGACGGTGTGCCAGGGAAGTGTTTTGAGGATTGAAAACCAGGGCACTCTAACATTTAGAAGGAAAGATGCAGTTCCAGCAGAGGAAAGAGGGAAGCAGGTGAGGTAGGAAGGAGGTGGAGGGGTAGGGGATCCTGGAAGCTAAGTGAAGAGAGGGTGTCTTATACGGTACTAACTCACCGGCAAGCCTCCAGTGTGGCTTGTCCCTATTCTTGGAAGCCCTTTGGGTATTTACTGCACTTTTACAAAGTCTAACATCCTGAATGAGCAGTGGGATATAATTGAAATGATACTACTTTTCCTCAAATTGAGCACTTTACTGAATATTTCTGTGTACAGATTTATATTTGGTTACAGATCTCCATTAGTATATTCTTTCATTAAGGCTGCCTTGCCAGGAGTGCTAGTAAAGAAATGATTTCATTTCTTTTCCCTGTAAGTAAAATTTACAAAGAAGTGAAAGCAGGAGTTTTTGAAGTGTTTCTGCATAGTCTTCAGTTTTGCCTATAACTCTTCCATTGGTTTATCTCACAAGAGATTTTTTAAGGTATTTTGAACAGAAAATAAGTTTGCAGAATTATAAAGATTAGGGATTATACATTGCATTTTGCTGCTGAGATGTAGAAGTCAAGGAAAGGAAAGGCCTTAGATTAGATTACATGGTATTGCCTGCTTAATACTGCATAGACCGGGTGATGTAACAGTTGCATGCTCTTTGGGAAATTAAATGTAATGAGCATGTACCTAAACTTTCTGTTCCATGCAGATGAGCTTAGTAGTCAAGGACAGGAAAACAGCAGGTGCTCATAGAGCACCCATGGGTGATGGCTAGTTCACTAGACTAGAGGTAACCAGACTCCTACCACAGCCAAGAATAAGCATTGTGTTTAAACCACTGATCAGTTGCAAAAGCCAACTTAGTTTACTGTGCTTCAGTTAGTGTTCATATTTTAATTTTATAATTGTAAAAATTAGTCTTTTGTATTATACTGACAACTTTATTTCAGTCTCAAAGATAAGGTTAGTTCTACTTTTTTTCATTGCTTTCCTTCTGCTACTCTTTTGGTGATAATAACTAGCATTTAGTTAAGCATTTACTTTAGCCTATAGCTGTGTTAGGCACTTACATACCTTCATAACAACCCTAGGAAGAACTGTTTATCTCTATATCTCTATATTACTCAGAAAACTGAGGCTCAGAGAGGTTAAGTAACGTGCCCAAAGTAACACAGCTAATAATGGTAGAACCAAAGCTAACAGCTGTCCACATTTTTTAAGTATTGAACTTAAATCATTCTACTGTGTTTTTGCATATCAAAATATAGTTCCCTGGTATAATTTCCCTTTCTCTAATCTTAATTCTTTTCTTTCTTTTGCTGTACATGTTTAAGATGAGCTTGATAATAAGAAATTATATTTTGTCCTGCATTTTGGATTAATGCCCTTTTTATGTTGCAGTCTTCATTTTAAAGTAGAAGTTCCCCTTAAAGTAAAAAAGACATGCAGGAATGTTGGGAGACCTTGTGGTCAAACTCTGTCTCTTTCAGTTAAAGTTTAAGAGTGCACTTGTTTCTTCTACATCTTCTGAGGTTTCTTGCAGTGAATCATTATGCCAGCCTTTGAAATGAGCTGCTGCCCTGCTGTTGTAATCCTTTGTGAAGATCCACACATGCCTTGTTTTTAGACTTTGAAGCCCACAGTCTCAGATGGTGCTTCTCTGTTCCGAGTTGGTCATGTTTTAACTTTTCAGGTAAAGAGAGGCTCCCTTGAAACTTGATAACATCAGTATTAAAGGTTAGAAGACATTTCTGGAGCAATGAGACCCAAAGCCTTTCTAACATTTATTAGCATCTTAGAAATAACATTTATTTGAGGTGAATTTCCTATGGTGTCAGATCTTCAAAGGACTTGGTAGTGTGTCATAGTCTATGGGCTACTTTGGTTGTTCTTGATTTTGTTGTCGATTGTCCTGTGACAGTGTATTGTTCCAGACATCGAACTGAACTCATATCTGTGTTAGATGCTGTGATCTTATTAGTATCCTCCATGGGTTGTCATTTGAAGAAATACTGACAAATAAAATAAGTTTTGAGGTATTACAGTTTATTAATGATCTTTATTTTAAATGAACCTTAATTGATGGTCTTGTAAATTGGTACGATAGTCATGGAAAAAAGCACAGCAGTTCATCTCAAGAGCCAAAAAGTTCTCATACCCTTTACTCTAACAGTTTGGAGGTGGGCAACCTTTTCGTCTGAACCAGAAAGGTAAAGAAAACTCTCAGAGACTATCCATCACTGTGTTTTCTTTCTTATTTCCTCTGTATTCATTTTTTCATGGGCATATTTATTTGTAAAGATATGTTATCCAAAATACTATATGATTTCCAAAGCACTTAACACTAAATTATTCTATTGCATCCTACTTTATTCTAGATTTGAATCAGAGATTTAAATATAGAACATATTAGCTAGCATGTATTGAGTACTTATTCTATGTCAAACACTGTATCCTATGTGCTTTATAAATACAAAATCATTTAACACTAAAAAATACTGAGAAAGAAATTATGATGCCCATTTATGAGAAAACTGATGGTTTAAATTTACTGCCCCAGTTTAAAAACTAATAAGACACAGAAATGGGGTTTGACTTCAGGCAAGTTGGCCTGTAAATCTGGAAATATTGTTATATATACTGTGTAAGTTACTATGTTTTATGAAATATTTTTTGTATTTATTTACTTTTTAATCTATTGCCATGGCCAGTGATGACCAAGAACATATGAAGGATTTTTAATTTTTTAAAATATTTTATTTATTTATTTAGAGAACTTGAGCAGGAGGAGGGGTGCAAGGAGAGGGAGAAAAGCCAGCAGACTCCACACTGAGCGCATAGCCTGATGTGGGGCTCGATCTCATAATCCTGAGATCACAACCTGAGCCAAAACCAGGAGTAAGATGCTTAACTGACTGCATCACCCAGGCGCCCCTGTGCATTCCATTTTAAAAGACTATGTAAATAAAGCCTAATTCCCTAACACTGTGACTGTCCTTATGTAAGATTTGGGGTGGTCATAAAAATCTGTAGCTAGGAAAGAAGTGAGATATGAAACTGTTTGTAATAAGCAAAACATATAATAATTGTCAAACCTTTAGGATCACCAGTACTTTTTCCCTTGGCAATTTAGATTTGGAACTGTACTAAAAGATGCCTTTGTCCTTGGGTAGAGTGGAGTTCCAAGCCTGTTAGAGGTGAGAATGCCCTGTAGACAGAGATGCTTATTCCAAACCTCAGCTGACTTCTCAGGTCACTTTTGTTTCTGTTCCTGCCAGTACAAAAAAAATGTACAATCATAAATGTATGAAGTTTATGTTTCTTTTTGTAACATTGAACTTTACTGCCTTCCGAATACTGTGTTTGCTTTTAAGTGCCATAGCGGTGTTTCAGAGTACTTGGTTGGATATGAGAAAAAATAGAGAACCTTCAATCAATCAATCAATCAATCAATTATTTTGCTGAATACAGATTTAGTTTATAAAATGAGTAGAAGCCAATATCCCTTGTTATTAAAAATACACCTTCAGTATTTCAAACTGCAAGTCATCACAGGGATGTAAAATTTGAGCCACTGTATTTAACTAGGGATTTGATTTTGTCTAGATTGTTCTGCAGTGGGAAAGGCAGAAATGATGAGAAATGTAAAAATGGTCTCTCTGCCATTTTATCATGTGGGGTAGGAGAATCCTTTAGCTTTCCTTCTCTTTGCCAGAACTGGGCTTACTCAAACTTGGTGCCCACATAAATATTATTTAGTTAAGAATAAAGAGCAGGGATCTGTTCTTTACTCCTACCGTCATGCACGTTTTTGTTGCATGCCCCTTTCCTTGATATCATCCATCTCTGTTTCTGGTCATGACTATTTGATTAAATTCTCTCCCTCTGCCACTAGACTGTAACTTCTGTGAAATCAAAGACTGCATGTTTTTGCTTATCTATGTGTCTTGAGCTATTATCACAGTCCCTAGAACAAAGAAGCTAGTTAGTAAAGATTGGATGAGTGACTAAGGGTTTTATTTATCTTTATCTTCACATGTACCTAGTATAGCACTTGATATGTGGTTATTGTTCAGTAAAGGTTTGCTAAGACAAATTGAAAAAAATCTGTTTAATGTACATAGACTTCCTTGATAGAAATTACAAATTTTATAAGTGTGAAAAGATTGTACATGATCTTATTATTTCATATTCTTTTTAAACCTATAACTGATATAATGATATCTATAATTTACTGAGTCCTTTAATATGTGCTAAGCACTTAACACACTGATCTAATCTCACTTCAGAACAATTCAGTCAGGCTTTAATATACCCATTTTATAGAAAGATTAAATAATTTGTTTAAGGTCACAAAGCTGGTAACTGGAGAATTTAGTATTTAACCCAGATTGCATGACTCGACCACCTGTCCTTTCAGCCACCATACTATTCCAAGCAATGAACAAGCCAGAAAACTTTAGCGTAATACATCAAAGATAAGCAAAATGTATGTCAGTGACCAGAAAGTGGTAGGTAAACAAAAGTGGATAAAAATATGATTTACATAAAAAATAAAGTAAATGTGATTAAATAATTGGAATGATTTTAGTAATGTGGCCATGAAAAGAAGCTCAAGACTTCTTGTTCTTACATTGTAAGTCAGGTGCTTGGGGTAGTCTGAGTTTAACCTCTAACTTTTTTTTTTAATGCCTCTTGTAGGTTTGAGTGGCCGCTTCTTTGTCACTACTCTCCCAGCATTTTTTCAGTAAGTTTAAATAATTTTCTGATTAGAAACTTAGAAACATTAGAAGAGATTCGAAAGCAGTACATGTGTATCAGGAATTCTAAGTTGTTTTCCATAACCATTGCTCATTCAGCTTAACGTTTGAAGAGAGCAAGACTGGTGTGCATTGAGTAATAGCTGGTAGAAGAAAGGGGTGCCCAGAGTACAGCTGGGGAAAGGCACCTAATGTCAGACAGTGAGTAGGGGGTGGGGGTGTCAAAGAAGGTTTCTCCGATGATACAAAAGGTAGGAATTAGGTTAAGCAGACAGGGTAGAGAAGGCCTTTCCAGATACAGGAGATGTCATGGAAAAGCCTGGGAGAAAATGAGATACCTTCTGAGGATTGTAACTGGTTCTGGCCCATAGGTTGCAGTTCGATCATCTTGGGTGGTAAGGCTAGAGAGGCTCAGGTAGTGACAGGGGAAGAGAAAGGGGAAGCTACTTAGGAGGTGGGATCACTGGGACATGGTGACTGGTTAGTCATAAAGAAGGAAGAGCCTGTGATGACTACCAATGGGCCGTGTAGAACTCATAAAAGCTATTGAGGAGCCATTAGAATAAGATGAGGTTTTAGAGGCCAGAATGGAGAAGTCAGTGTGAAGTGCCTGTTAATTCCAAATGGAGAAGTTTAGGTAATAGTTTGATTTCAGGATCTAAAGCTCAGAAGAAAGATCTAGACTGGAGACACGTATTGGGGATTCCTCAGCATCGAGGAGACAAACGTTGCAATGTATCTAGGGAGAACATACACAATGGGACGAGAAATAGGTCAAGGATAGAACCTGGGGTTGACCAACATTAGGACATCTGCAAAGGAGAACAGGGAGTGAGGAACTGAGCAGGGGTGGTCAGAGTAATAAGAAGCAGCCAAGGGAACTCATGTCATAAAAACCAATGGAAAGGAGGAAGGAGGGGATGTTCAGTAGTGGACAGTGCCGATGACAGACAAGGAAAAATGACAGAAAAGTGCTCTATGGATATGGCATTGAAGAGTCATTGGAGACCCCCAATACGAGCAGTTTCTATGAAGCTGTGGAAACAGAACCACCAATCACATGAAAGCTGAATGAGTGATGGCCGGTGCAGACTCTTCCCTCAGGAAGCTGGACTGTGGCGAGAAAGTCAGAGAAAGACTGAGGGGCCTGTGAGAATAGAAGGTGTTTTGTCGATTTTTTTGTGGGGGGAGGGGTCTTGAATGACGTAAGCTTGGAAAGCTGGATACAAGTTTTAAAGCTTGATAACAATTACTGTTTTGCCATTGTAAGAGAAAAATTGAAATAATTGGTAGCAAAAATAATAAAAAGTAACTTGGTAGATTAGACACTGCCAAAAACTTTGATTATGGTTCCAAATTGTGCAGTGAAATGCGTAATGCTTGCTATTTGGGAAATATCTAATCTGTAATAGATTAATATTTTTGCCTAACGATAATTTTTTTCTTCATTTGAGCCAAATTAAAATTCAAAGTAGAGTTCACATGTAAAACTAATATTTGTTTTGATTTTTATTATCTGTAACACTCGTTATTTTAATGGATTTGTTTGCTTTTCTAATTTATAGTGCAAAGGATGGGATATTCCGCCGTTATCGTGGCCCAGGAGTCTATGAAGACCTGCAGAATTATATCTTAGAGAAAAAATGGCAGTCAGTGGAGCCCCTGACTGGCTGGAAATCCCCAGCTTCTCTGACGTAACTTGTTTTTTTTCTTATGACAAGGTGTTATTTATAAAACAGGAGGTATTAAGTTAAACAGCCCATAGGCCTTGAAAGTCTACATTTTTCTTCATATTCAGTTGTGATTACCCAGACTACACATGACCATGCTTGGCCAATGTTGTGTTTCTGGTTATGACCAGCATGTTTCAACCAGTTGTTAGCATACTGGGCTTTAGGTATCCAGATTCAGAGGGGTTGCAAAAGCCTTTTCTCTAACTTTTGCACTAAGCCATATCAACTGTTTTCTCTTACAAAATATGATATTGAATATCGTTTACTGTTCTTTCTTCTGTTTAAATTATTGATAAGATAGAAGAGTTAACTCTTAAATTATAGTTTATGAAGGAATTCCTTGTATCTGTGTGGAAAATAAAACCTATGGTGTCTTTAGGTGCCTAGTGGAACACAGATGGGAGTAACTTTTGTTCATGATGGCAAGCTGTATAATCCTTGGTGAAGTGGATAAGGCCAAACCATACTAACTTTTTCCACAGTTGGTTTTAATTTTGAATGAATTGTCATAATTGTAGTTAAGTTTATGTTAGTATATATAAGAATAGGGAATATCACTCTTGAAGTAGAATCAAATCATGCAATATTTCAGGAATAAATCATCCAGTAGCATTTCTATAATACCCAGGAAATAAAGAGCTTACTCTAAAAGCAATTCACTGAGGCGCCCGGGTGGCTCAGTCAGTTAAGAGTTTGCCTTTGGCTCAGGTCATGATCCCAGAGTCCTGGGATTGAGCCCCACATAGGGCTCCCTCCTTGGCGGGAAGTCTGCTTCTTCCTCTGCCCCCACCCCGCTTGTGCTGTCTCTCGAATAAAAAAAAAAAAAAAGCAGCTCACCTCTGGCGTTTCGTTCTACAAATATTTGAGCACTGATTTTATGCCAGATGCTGTTCTAGGTGCTAGATACTCAACAGTAAGCAAGACAGAGTTAGTCCCTTTGCTCTCTTTAGGTAACTTAAAGTAAGACAGATTAAGAAAAAAAAAAAAAAAACTAGGGATATAAAGAATCTTAATCTGGATAACTACTATTAAAAACAAATCTTTACTAAGACAGGGACTAACTGGGGGGATGGGCCTCCATCAGATGAAGGCTGAAGCAGCAGGGAGGGCTGAAGGATGGAATGACCGAGCTGGGTAAAGAGCATGGGGAGGAATATTCCCAAGAATGGGTATAGCACGGCCATAGTCCCCCATCTGGAAAGAGCTCATGGGGCAGAGGAGCAGAAAGATGGCCAAGGTTGAGCACAGAGAAAAGGAAGGGGAGTGGTAAACGCTAAGAAAAGAGGCAGGCAGGAGTCAGATCACAGAGGTCTGCAGCCTTGGTTTGGAACTTGGATGTATCAGTGCACAATTAGAAGATGGCTCTTGGGAGGAGAGGTTGGAGAGGGCACAAATAGAAGAGGTGAGACAATGAGAAGGCTGTTGCTGTGTCCAGCCTAAGGGTGGCGGTAGTGCCTAGTAGGGTGGCAGCAGTGGGGATTGAGAGAATTTGAAATATGCTTTGAATGTCAACTTGGCTAGGGTGCAGGAGAGGAAAGATTCACAAAAAATCTCCTGGGTTTCTGTTTTAAGTACTTGGTGGGTCTTGGTATCAGTTACTGCTTTGAACAAGAGAAAAGCAAGGGCTCAGTATTGGACATGGTGAGTTTGAGATGCAGACTTCCTTCTAGAGCTGTCAGGTTGGGTATATGGAGATGGGTCTCCATGGAGAATTCAGGAACACAAATATAAAGCATGTAGATGGTATTTAAACCTTAGAAGGGAGGGAATCACCTAGAAAGAGGGAAAAAGAGGAAAGTGCTAGGGAGTGAGACAAGAGACACCCCAAAATAAGGAGATGGGTAGGGAAGGAGTCAGCAAAAGGAAGCTGAAAATGGGTACCGATGAGGCAGGAGGACCATCAGGGGGCCTTCCTAGAAGCTAAGCAAGGGGTACTCAAGAAAGGGGAGTAGTCACTTGTGTCCCATGTTACCAGGGGGTGAAATAAGATCGAGTCAGACAGAGATGTTGGATGAAAGCAATGAGAGGTCATCATGGCCTTATCACAAATTGTGATAGTACAGTAGTGAGGACAGAAGCCAGATTTGAATGGTTAAAGGTACGGTGAAGAAGACGAAACTGTAAGCATAGACTCCTCTTTAGAGAAGTTTGTGAAGCTGGAGAGCCATATGAAATCCAAGAATGCACTTTTTAAAAGATAAGAGAGGGTAGAACATGTTTTCATGCAGAAAAAAATGATCCCACAGAAAGGGAGAAATCGCTAATACAGGAAGAGAGATGGCAGAGAAAAGCAAGTCATTAACAAGACCAAGGGCTGGGATCCATGGCACAAGGGGAGGAATTAGGCTGCGCTAGGCCAGATCTACTTTTGCTGTCGTAACAGGAGGAGGTGGACCACGTATACACCAGCCTCAGATTTAGTGGTGGGAAGATAAGAGAGATCACATAAAGGCTTCTGGTCTTGCAGTGACGTACAAGGAGTATCTGTTAGCTGAGCATGCGTGGGGAGGGGAGGGTGTGGAAGGTCTGAAGAGAGGGAAAAGACATGAGCTATCATCTCGGGTAGAGCCTCAAACAATGCAGTATTGAGTGCGCTCTGAGGTTTGTGACTGGGAAGGGAGAGCAATCAGCTGGTCATGTGGTTTTCCCTGGAGACATGCAGCTACCCAGGGTTGGGGTTTTTGCCAAATATGTACAATGGAGGGAGAAAGGGCCAGGGGTTTGAATGTGTTTATAACAGAGGAATTAAAATGAAGGCTATGGAATCCAAGCTTTATGTGAATGGAAGTGAATCCAGAAGAGAGGACAACATATTGCAGAAAGTGAAGGGGGAGATCTGTGACCTGAGTTTTGGTTTTGGTTTGTTGTTGTTGTTTTAAAGTAGGCTCCACACCCAGTCTGTAGCCCAATACGGGGCTTGAGCTCACAGCTGTGAGACTGAGACTTGAGCTGAGATCAAGAGTTGGATACTTAACCAACTGAGCCACCCAGGCCCCCCTTGTTTTTTCATAGTATACATCACCAGTGGTTCTCCTTCTCTTCATTTATTCATTTTTTCTTCTAGGATGTCTGGAATGGCTGGTCTTTTTAGCATCTCTGGCAAAATATGGGTGAGTAATCTTAAATATACTTTTTGTGATTATCTTTGCAGAGAGGTTTTTAAAGAGTAAAAATGTAGCTTCTAAACAATAGGAAAGTAAACACTTACAAATACTATTATAATGTCACTTTTCTTCTTAAGCCACACAACTGCTCTCATGTGGTCCACAGTAGATTTGTGTCCATGTGTAGAAGGGCATAAATTGAACAAAGATCTGTAGCTACTGTGTCAAAGTCATATTTTCTTAGATCAGTGATGGATCCCTTTATCAAAGCTGAAAGGGCTTATGTGGTTTTACTTCATCTTGTTTTCCCATTGTCATAATCTCCCTACAGGTCAAAGATTATCTAAGCCTGAAAGTGATTGTGTGTGTCAGGGATCAGCAAACTATAGCTTGGGGGCTGGCCGCCTGTTTTTATAAGTAAAGTTTTATTGGAACGCAGCCATGTTCATTAATTACCTATTATCCAGAACTGCTTTCATGCTATAGTGGTAGAGTTGAGTAGCTGAAATTGAGACCATGTGGCCCACGAGCCTAAGAAATTTACTCTCTGGCCCTTTAAGAAAAAGTTTGAGCGCCCATACTATAAGCAATTTTATTTCACTGAGTCATTTTAGTGAGTTAGAACAGTTATTTAGGTTAAAATGTTGAAATTATATAATCTTGAATGTGTTACATAATCTTTTACTTCCCTGTATGTGTAGGGTGGGCTAAATTCTGCCAAATTTAACAAACTTGCTGTGGAATTAAATACAAATCCTTAAAGTATTTCAAAAAATCTTTAGAAGTGAGTCCTTATATATGTCTTTTCAAGGCTATGATTCTAAGTCATAATGTAATATTTGAAACTTAATATTCAAGGAGTTCATGGAGATACTTCTTCTGTTTCTCATGCACATTGATATATGTTTAGGGAAATTTAAGAACAATTTTTTGTCCCAGTTTTTCAGTTATACTTTATTTTCTGCCTTGTGAGATGGAATACTAACTTCAGGATTTTTTAAAAACAGAAACTAAGTTTGTCATTTGGATTCAGTATTTCTTAGTTAAAGTTTGTTAACTGTTTTTGGGGGCACTGGTGTATGATATTAAACAGTAACTGGGATTTTCCCTCTCTCAAGATAGTATGAGTTTTATATGGTTTCCTTTTATTTTCTTAACACTGATGAGAAGTTTACTCGGGGTTTGAGGAATTATGAATTGCCAATTGGGAATTGAGAGTAAGGATTTTGCCTTTTGCAATATGTTGACACTAAAGGTTGACAGACTCATATATTCTGATAGCCATTTGAGTACCTTGTAGCCTTATAATGTCTAATTCAACAGGATAATCATAATAGATGGATGTCAAGAATCATAAGAGCAAGATCTCGGCATAGAACCTGTGATAAATGCAGGTCAAGAGATGAATTTGTTTAGTGGTTTAAGAAGAGCTTAGATAGAAGTTGGTCATGACTTACATGCATTGTTAAGAGGTGTATTTTCAAATATAGTATCTGGGGAGAAATAGTTTCTTGACCTCATATAACTTGGCATTTTGTGCTCTGATAAACAAGAGTTTAGGTAAGGAGTTACAGTTTTTCATTTTATCATGTGAATAATTACAATGTGTGGCATTGTCGCATCAAGGCCAGGAGTGGGTGTTTTATCTTTATATGCACAGCGCTCCAGCCGTGGGCAGCATGCAGATTCTGTGGGTATGCATCAGACTGAAAAGAAAGGGCAATTTGGAGAATAGAATATGATCCATCTCTGAATAACCAATGAAGATGTTCTTCCTTTTTTTTTTCTTAAAGATTTTGTTTATTTATTTGATAGAGAGTGAGTGGGAGAGAGAGAGGGCCCAAACAGGGGGAAGAGACAAAAGGAGAGGGAGAAGATTCCCCACTGAGCACAGGGACAAAACTCAGGCCTTGATGCCAGGACCCTGGGATCATGACCTGAGCCAAAAGCAGATGCTTAACCAACTGAGCCGCCCAGATACCCCAGTGAAGGAAGATGTTCTACTTACTTTTCAATAAAAGTAGGTATACATGATATTTATATACATATGTATACTTAGCATGTCTTTCCAGATATCTAAATAGGGAACAAAGAAGATAGGTTTATAGGATAAATTGTTAAATTTGACACACAAACAATTACATTTTACATTCTATAGAGTCACTTTTATCTAATATTAATACTCGTATTTTTTTCTTTTTGGTCAGTTTTTGCCTGGAATGTTTTTCCACTTTCAACCTTTTTATTGTTGTTATGTTTTAAACGAGTCTTGTAAAAAGCATATAGCAAGAAGTAATTCTTTAAATGATAAATTTAGTCCATTTATATTTATTGGCATCACTAATGTATTTGCCCTAACTGTAGATTGTGTGTATGTGTGTATAGCAGGGGGTAATATGACTAAAAGAACATAAGTGGTAGGTTTGTAGGTTATTTTGATCTCTCCATGTGTGTGTATTTGTTACCTTAAAAATCTGTGAGAGAAATCTGGTATCACCCTCTGTATCAGCATCTAGTCTTCCCCAAGCCTCTTGACAACTTTCGTAGTTTCTTCTTTTCTTGGAAACAAGTTTCCAGCCTTCCATGAAGTCTCTGGGAAGGGCTCTCACAACCTGTTTCTATAATCTAGACCTTGTCCTCTCATTCACAGAGGACATGATTTTCAGCCTGCTGAGACTCAATCCTTGGCTGTCTGTCAGGGTCCCACTTCAACTTTGAGGTGCAGTCTTGCCTGGTTGCACCTAAAGAACCACTTGCTAAGCAAGTCCTCCTAGCTGACTACCCAGCTCGCTCAGCTTATTTAGCCAGCCCTTCTCTCTTGCCCAGGATCCTTTCGTCAATGTTGAGTGTATAATTGTGGGGAACATAATCTGTTTATAACTCATGTCTAGACAATATAAAACTGTAGTGCAACCATATTAACAGTGAACAAAAGAAATATAGCATGTGGTGAGAGAGAGAGAGGGGAAAAAACATGGCTAGAACTAAATGAGTGTAATGTCTCCAAGAAAGAAGATCAAAAGAGGGAAGAAGGAAAGACACAGAGTGGCTAATGCCAGTGAGGCAAGGTTATTGATGCCCATCCACAATCTCTTGTATCCTACTGTGATGCTGTGGGTACAAAGACAGATAGAAGTCAGCGTTTCTTCAGCAGCAGTCTCCCCTGAAGGAGTGGCTGGTTAGGTGTAATACTTCTATAGGGAAAATCGCATGTTATTAAGTGGGGGAGAAGATAACCAAACAGTGTGTGTAATGTTATGTTCGTGTGGAGTTTTTATGTGTATACAGGAAAATGCCTGGAAGAGATTAATCAGATGTCAACAATAGCTATCTCTGATACTGAAATTATGGCTGATTTTTACAAAAATCTCTTCTCTTTCTTTGTATAATTTTTTTTCTGTAATGAAAAAGATAAAGTAAAAATAAGAACAGTATCTATAAGATGAGCCTATTGAACTAGTTCTTAAAGTCCTTGAGTTTCTGCTTTCAGAATGAAGCCAGCTTGCTGCATCTGGCATTCTGGAAATAAGAGCTTGTCCTCAGGATGTCAGAATTGCTTGGTGAGGAGACACCCACACAGCTGAGTTCCCATGAACTCAGGGGTTTTATTGTGTTCTGCATTTGGCTCTCTTAACTCTACACCAACCTCCCATATGTTCTTGCTTGACTAAACCCATGAGGTGAAGAAGTTTCTTAAATAGTGTTATAAGCCAGATCCTGTGAGCTTCCTGCTGTCACCTGGTACCACAATGTGGGGGAAGGGTGGGTAATCTCAAATGTTCTATCCATCACTAAAATTTAGATTGTCTTTCCAATCCAGTCATGATGGTATCCACCATTTTTTAAAAATTTTTATGTAAACTCATAGAAGTCACTGCCACTTTAGCTATCACACCCATCCTCATATATAGTCTTGACATTTGCCTACCTCATAAGAGTCACTGGCGCCTGGAAGATGTACAGAACTCAGGGAGTTTCTCAAAGAGTGGATAGACATCTTCTAGCTGTAGAATTGGTACTGATTTTATATTTATAGTAGCAATATAAAATTTCTTTGAAATTCAGCTTAAAAGAAGTTACTCAACTTAATGAAAAGTGTTAATAATCTAAGGGATAGTACAAGGTGCGGCTAATGCCATGAAAGCAACACACAGGAGATTGAACTTGGGAAGCACCGTCACCAAGTCTGACACCACAGTCGGGGTTAGGAATCCTGGGGCTGATATGTTGTCTGTGGCCCATGTCTGGAGAGACTTTCCAGCCTTTCTGTCTTCTCATCTTTTTTCACAGTTGACTACAATGGTGAAGGAAGGTATTATGTTTCTCTCTTCCAGAGAGACAACCCATTGTTCTCCACCCTGTGTGTGTTTCTCTGAACCCATGAGTTTTCCCTGCTATAAACTGTTGTCACTAAAATACCTGGAGTACTTCGCATAGAACCTGGCACCTAGTCAGTACTTGATAGCTGTTTCTTGTTAGTTGTATTCATTAATCATTGCTGTCATCATTATTTTACTTTTTACCTCTCACTAATCAATAAGGAATGCTTTGTCTTTTTGTTCGTCTATTTTTTTAATCTAGGCTGATAGCAGGATTAAAATAGGATTCTATGACAGTTGTACAATGTGTATTTTTACTAACTAGGTTTAACATCTGAATGCATTTTAATATTATTTGATTTGATTTGGTGAATTTGTGCTGCTCGCTGAGCTAATACAGTATGTAACTTCCCTCACCTCAGTGCCACTGTCGTTATGCAGGGATGCAGGCAGTGAGGTAGGCTGCATCCTTGGGAGGACAGTCTGTATGATGGAGAAGATTTAAGGCTTTATAAATACCTCACAATGAGAATTAAAGGCCATGAGTGTTTAGACTGGAGAATAACAAGAGAGTGTTTTTTTCAAAGTGGGAATACTTTTTAAAAAATTGTAATTCCAGTATAATTAACAAACAGTGCTATGTTAGTTTCCAGTGCACAATATAGTGACTCAACAATTCTATGTATTACGCAGTGCTCGTCATGTTAAGTGTACTCTTAATCCCCACCACCTATTTCACCCATCCCCTCACCCAGCTCTGCTCTGGTGACCACTAATTTGTTCTCTACAGTTAAGAGTCGGTTTTTTGGTTTCTCTTTTTTTGTTTGTTTGTTGGTTGGTTTTGTTTCTTAAATTCTACATGAATGAAATCATATGATATTTGTCTTTGATTAACTTATTTCACTTAGCATTATATACACTATAGATCTATCCGTGTTGTTGCAAATGGCAAGATTTCATTTTTTATGGCTGAGTAATATTCCACTGTGCATATGTACCACCTCTTCTTTATCCATTCATCTGTCGATGAGCACTTAGGTTTCTTCCATAATTTGGCTATTGTCAATAATGCTGCAATAAACATAGGGTGCATATATCTTTTCCAATTAGTGTTTCATATTCTTTGGGTAAATGCCCTGTAGTGAAATTACTGGATCACATGGTAATTCCATTTTTAACTTTTTGAGGAACCTCCACACTGTTTTCCACAGTGGCTGCACCAGTTTGCATTCCCACCAACAGTGCGTGAGGTTCCTTTTTCTCCACATCCACGCCAACACTTAACAAGAATATATTTTAAAACTCCCCAAACATCCCCCTGTGTTTTAGGTAGTGGCATCTCTCCTCTTACTGTTTTGAGGTTTTTTCCTTGTAAAATTATCTAGAACCATATTACAGTGAGATGGTGCACACCCACAAAATACCTCTCTTAATGCCTACAAGAGGCTGCAAGGCTGTGTCTTGTTGCAGGTGTTGAAAGGGTAAAACATGGAAGGTGAACTGAACCCCTGGCCATTACTAGAGAAAGTCTTTCTGAGCTGCTCCCACACAGGGAAGATGTTTTGAGTATTCTGATCTGTGTTTGAAAGGGATATTGGGTTTGTCCCAAAACCCCTCAGAGTATATCCTGTGACATTGGCGGGTTCTAAATCCAAAAGGTTCTCTGTCATTCAGGGCCAGCCCAGCTCTGAATCAGACTGTGCAGCACTGGGCTCGCTGAGTGGGTGCCCTTGGGCAGTACTGAATCTGACCTGCAGTAGTTCAGTTCCCAGAGGGAGTACTGGGCCCTCTGGAGAGAGAAGGCTCTACCTCTGTCCATGGATACTTTGGCTTTGCTCCATACCTTAAATCCATCTGACCACTGGGTAGAATGTTCTTCTCATTTATTCTACTGTAATGGTGTCTTCATTTAGTCTTTCACTCAAATCCGTATATAGCCAAAAGCTAGCTCTAAGTCCATTATCTATTACAATAGTACTGTATAAGTTGTCAGGCCCATTAGGTGATATTTTATGCATTTTAAGGTAACAGAGTAAGATGCTTCCTTATAATGAGCACATATAATATTGAACAAGGATCAGTATTTTCCACAAATGAAAACTGTCACATTGCCTGGCAGTTAAAGAAGCAGAAACAGGAATCTAAAACTGAGTTAGATCAGTTTGAATCCGTTATTTTACTTGAAAACATATATACAGCAAGACTTCAAGTGCCTAATGCCACAAACCCCAACACTCTTAAGGTGTTCTAAAACCACTGTGAGCTCAGACAAAGTAAACAGATAAAGATTTATGTCTGCAGTTGTGAAAACACAACTTGGTTAATGAGGCTTTAGTATTAATCAACTAAAAGACCACAAGATGGCAGGGTTTCTCTAAGAGGCTCAAATAAATCCTTTAAAGAGTAAGTTGATTTGAGAAAATTGAAGCAGAGCGTCCTACAATAAGAGGATTTTTTGAATGTACTAAGAAGTGTGTGACCCAGAATGCAATGATTCAAAGTCATGTACTTACTGAATTCCAGAAAATAACTTAGAAAATTTCTTAAGGGTTACTTTAATCATTTATTTTGCAGAAAGGGTGTAAGGCACTATGCGGAAGGACTTATAACTGGACATTAGTCATTCCAGCCACATGGATGGATAATATTTATAAAACAAGTTCCTGAATACACACCTCTATGGGTCGGCACAAAGCCAGACTGGCTTTCCCTATCTTCAGTTCTTTGGCACATTTCAGAGTTGAATCCTGATGGTGGCACTGAGTCATCAAGAAAAGCATAAACTATGAATACATAGAATTTTCTAAAATGGAGAACTGTATGATACATTTTAGAACTTATACTGAACAGAGTTTGAATGAAGCAACCTTTTGATATCCCAAATACCTATTCGCCTAGGTTACTCAATAAAAAATTGCCCAGTTAAAGAGAAAATGATGACCAATGCCATCAACGGAGGATGGATTATAGTTTTACAAATCACGAGTTGTTTGCATTTCCTATGAATAATTGAAGGTTACGCTAGTATCTTTTTTAAGTCAATAAATCTTTATTGAACACTTTGCATACGTAAGTATGTAAAGTATTTGCTGAGTCTTTAGATCTATCTCTTCTACTGAATAAGTAATTGGAGAGAGGAGATCTCAGATTATTCTAGACCATTAACAAGCTTTTTTGTTTGTTGGTTTATCATTCAGAATTAAGCCAGAATAAAATATATTATTTAATTGTATTGACATTTATAAACTGAGAAACCAATGGGAGATAACTTGAGTAATTTGGATTTTGAGAAATATTAAATTAAAATAGAAACTAGGAGTCATTTTCATCCACCTCATCAGTTCCAGGCAAGTCATTCAGTTGTAATCTCTGCTTGCCGGGGGCATTTAGCTTGGAGCCATTCGTCATGTGCCCAGTAAATGCTTGGATTATAGTGAATGACTGGTTTTGGAGCTGTAAGGGCCTAAAACAGATGATCACTAAGCCACCATGGTGACGCATGGCTGCTGCAGGTCCTCATTTAAGTGGGACTTGACTCCACCTGCATGACTTTGCACATAAACAATTTTTAGCAAAGATGGTATCGCTTCACTCATTTTTTAAGTGTTTGACATCAAAGCAAGTCTCGGAACAGTAAGCATGAAGGGATATGAGCTCTACTCAAAGACTGATGGAATTTCATTTATTCATAATCAATTAACTAGAAAAACTTTCTTCTGTCTAATATTATGCTTTCAGTTTTATGGTGATTTAGGCAAGTTATAGAGGATGGGTAGGGTTGATCTGATTAGGAAAAGGAAGTATGGAGACCTTTTATTTTATTTTAATGAATGAATGAATTTAAAGAGGGAAGGAGTGAGGGTGGAGAGGGAGAGAGAATATAAGCAGGCTCCACGCCCAGCACAGAGCCTAGCATGGGGCTCCATCTCACAATCCTGAGATTGTGACCTAAGCCAAAATCAAGAGTCGGACACTCAACCAGTGGAGTCACCCAGGCCCCCCAGTATGGAGACATTTTAAATGATCAATGTTCTGTAAGTAGTAATTTAGTTCCACTTAAAAATTGACAAAGGCCCAAGAAGTTTAATTTTTTTGTATGGATGCTACATGATGAGTAAAAATTGATATATATGGAATTCTTAAGGGAGAATGACCAAACAGAATCTGTCATGATAAAAGAAGGGGCTAGAAAAACTGTTCTATTCTGTTAGAGTTCTACCCAATCATGAACAAAGAAATATAACTCTTACTAGATATGACCTTGATTATTACTCTCCGATTTTCAGTGTTGTAAAATTCGACTTGTCCTTGAAGAATCACATAAATGCAGACTGGGTGAACTTTGTGGGAACTCATACATGTAGAAACAGTTTGCAGACTTGAGTTCTAGCTAGAGAGGGAGGTTCAAACATGTTTGGTAATAAGTAAATATTTTATTTTTTTCTTCTGATTACAGCATCTTCACAACTATTTCACAGTGACCCTTGGAATTCCTGCTTGGTGTTCTTATGTCTTTTTCGTCATGGCTACCTTGATTTTTGGCCTTTTCATGGGTCTGGTAAGAAATAATGCCATTTTTTCCCCCTTTCTTTAAAGCTACATGGGTTTTATGCAAAACTAGAAAGCAGCCAAGAAAGAAAAGATGCATAAACAAATATCATTTTGTGTATAGTCTAAGCAGTTACTTTTTTTGATACTACTTTCAGTGGTAATTTGAGATATAATGGAAAGTTCATTAAATTATTATCTCCTAATCCTAACCTTAAATATTCTGAAGATGTGTGCTACCTAGAATATAGGCAGTAATGAAAGAAGAATTGGAGACCTTACATGAATTCATAGTCAATTTCCAAGTCAACCAAGTCAGCAGTGATTTCACACATTGTCTACTTCATGGGAACACTGTGGTGATAAGACCAAACCTGTGAATTTGTTCCTTGAGTGAACAAGATGATTTTTTTCTTGTTCTTATCCTCCAATTGAACCTCTAATCCTGACCTGCTGCTTATACATACACTCTGGTTATCCTAAGGTGGATTTTGTGAGATAATGTAGATAAAAAACACAGTCATTATTATGGGAAAAAAATAAGATGGAAAGCACATTACTTTGTCTTCTTTAGGTATGAAAACTTGTACCTAGTAGGTATCTGTGTGTTTTCTCCCTAGATGTTTTAGGTAAGAATTGAAATAATACATTTATTTACTTAACCACATAAGCAACTATAAGTGTTTTGGCAATGTTTTACTCTTTTATATAATTTTTAAACCTTTTTACCCACACTGGATCAATTTGATTAAGCTTTAAACTCTAATTAAGAAGCTCTTAAAAGCCATTGCGCTATATATTAATCACAAAGTTCCTAAACACTGTATGATAGGAATAATTAATGATTACTAAAAATTTATGTAAAGGGCAGACGTTGAGGTTAGATTATCTTAAAGTCTGTCCTTGCATTGTATAATGCATTTCAGCTCTTTAGTAAGTCCTTTTTAAAAATAAGCTTAAAAGTTAGCAGTTGTTTTTATGTATATTGATATATAACTTATGACAAAGCTGTACTCCAAGTAGCGAAGGAGGCTTGATTTTATTTTGCTGCAAACATGCTTACTTCATGCTGTGGCTTATATTTGAGATCTGACTGCTGGTGTTAACTCCACAGGTGGGGCTAGAACTCAGATATGTCATTCATTAGGTCGCATTAATCTTATTGCTAACCAACATGGCCCTGATGGTCTGGCCTAAAAGGATTTGACTTTGGATATAAATTTGGCTGGATAGAAATATACTTCTCCCATCTACTGTCTAGTGCTAGATCGTTCCAGTGGTGTATTTTAGAGCCACATGAGTGTGAGGTTTTTGTAGGGAGAACACCATGAGATCCTGGGTGGTTCTCAAGTGGAGTTATGGAGAACGCAGGTTGAGTGTGAGCCTATTGAAAGACCACTGGAATCTCTTCTCAGTATAAAGAGTTTTTGAATTTTATCTTTGAGGTTAACTTTAAGTTCAAGAAATCAGGTCAGGCCTGCCTATGCCCTAAGTTCATTTGGAAATTTAGATTCAAATAATCAGTCCAGGAAGGTATTAAGGTTTGGTCTGAAGAACAAAGAGAGTTGATTCTAGACTGTTTAAGTGATTAAATGATACAGAATATTATTCTTTTATAAGAAGTTGGGAGGTGAACTTTAACAAAAGAATAATTTCAAAGCAGTAATAGACTCATACATTTTCTGGTAATACATTTCCATAAAATACCAACACATATCTCTGATTCCTTTTCTACAACTGTAAAATGTAGTTTAAAAGTACACAACAGCTAGAAGTCTTGCTTTCAGGGAGGTCTGCAGCTGTGCAGTTCCATTCTCTGTGGCTCCTTTGCCATTAACTGAGGGCTGAAGCAGAGCCCAGGCGTGCAGTCATGTGGAGCTTGGTCATGGTGTCCCTGGAAGTTCTTGCCTCTATGAATCTTTCTGGAGTTTAACTTAGACAGTGGTCAAGAGGAGCACGATGTTTTCCAGAGAGGAGTGATTTCCTGATCAAGTTACTGTCCCCATAAGCCTAACTATTATGTTTCCTACTTCCTAAGAGGTGGGAAGTCAAAACGAGGCTGCTAGTTTAGACTTTTGTTTGTTTTCTTGATTGAGCCTCGTGATGACTGAAATACGTTACTAAATGTTATTTTTCACCTGTAAACAAAGGGCTCAACCTCGAATTCTATGTACTATTTTCCCCCTAGCGCGGAGTTTTTCGGTTCTGAGTGATCTATAAACTGGGTATTTGCCCGAGGATCCTGCTGGTCTCCTGGGGCAGGGGCCCGTTGCCCTGATCCTTGGGTGTCTTTGCCTGGGCAGAGTTGCGCCGCTCCTGGCCGGGCCTAGTGGAAATGCTTGACATTGCTGTGTGTGACTCTTGTTCCCTGAAGGCTTTCTCGCCACTCTAGAGGATGGAAAATAAGTAAGAAATGGCAGCGCCCTGATCTCCAGCCCCGGAGCTGAATGATCACTGGCCCTCCCAGGTGGGGAGGAGTGTCTCCTCGAGGCGCCGCCGCTCTCTGGGCCCCGCTCTGGAGCATTTGCCCGATGGCGCGCACCTACACTGCTCCTCCCCGGGGAAAGGAACCGGATCTCGAAGCGGTTGAGCAGTGTATGGCAACACCCAGCTGAGAGGCCATTCCCAGGCTTGCTGATTGCAGCCGGCGTCCCCGCTCCGAGGCCTGGGAACTCTGCTGCACTTGGGCACCCCCGTTCTTTCTCTGGCCCCAGGGATCCTGAGACCACACTGTCCCACCTGGGATTCTGCCGTGCTTCGCCACCTGAGCATCTTTCAGGGAGGGACATCCCTCAGAGGAGCAGACTTCTAAAAGTTGCGATTTTGCGCTCCGCTGCTGTATTACTTTCTGATAGCCGGCTTATGGAGGCTCCTTCCCCTTGCGATTTGTCTTCTGATATATCCCCCAGACTCACTTCTCTGCACCTCTTACCTTGCAAAAAGTGATTGCTTTTCTATTTATAGAATTGCAGCAATTCCTATCTTAGATCTCAGGTTGAATTCACAGGTGTCAAAATCAGTTGAAAGATATCTAGGTGAATTCAAGGGACCAGATGAAGCGTAGGTTCCCTACTCTTCTGCCATCTTCCCTCCGGACTATCACATGAAAATGAAATTTTTCAACCTCAGTCTTTTCAGATGGAAATGTTTTCCTCTTCACTGTTCAGATCAATTTAGTGGTTTGGAGCTTCTTCGTCCCCAACACACAGAGCTTCGTGCATCCCATTGCCCTACCACATGGGTCTCCCCAGCCCGGCATTCAGGGCTTTCTCTGGATCTGGGAGTCCCCATGGTCCAATTCGGTGTAGCTTCGAGGAGTCAGGCAGTTGGTGCTACCCATCCCCTCTGGACCACGCCCAGGACCTTAAATGCTGCCGCCTTCAAGTGGCCATTCTTGATCCTTCCCAAACCTATAACTGGTTGTCATATCTGTATCTCATAAATATCTCTCAAAGTGCTTTATTCATTTTTCTTATGGAATTCATGTTCCATGTTGCTTTATAATTAAGCCACCCTTTTTTTTCCTTTTTTTGAAATTCTCCTCTCCCTGCAGAGGTTAATATGATACCTTGAACCTAATGAACCAAATTTTGAGTAAAGTAATAAATGAATATACAGATGGTAATAATTCTGAACACAAAGTAGGGTACTCATTTGATGTTTATGAAATTGAATCAAAAGTACTATAACTTGGGTTCTTTAAATTTTTAGAGCACCTTTAAAACACTAATGTATGCAGTAGTATTACTATTTTAAAGCCTGGGCAATTATTCACAGTAAAGGCAAAGTCTGGGAGTTGGCGAGGTCCAAGAAGTGACTGCCCTTCTATACAGGCAGCTTCTTCCTGGGTGGGTGCTTGTGTTGTGGGTGTCATAGGGGAAGGTGTGAAAAATGACTGCAGCTTTTTCCCAGTCCGGCGAACTGTGCCCTTTTTGACACCACCCGTAGCTTCATCACCGCGGCCCATGCCAGTCTGGGCGTGGAACAGGGATGGGGGTGAACCTGTCCCAGAGGAGCGTGTAGTTTACGAAGGGAGAAGGAGAGCGCGATTCTTGCTGCAGTAAGGTCGGCGATGAAGCCAAGGCACTCACTGACTAAACTAGGCTTTAGTTCGTATCGTCAATGACTTTCTCACAGTTGATTTCTGGAGAAACTTCTCATGGTACTCTTAAGAATTCTAGACCCTGACATAGTCCTTTACTCAGTCGGTGTTTACCCATTGGTGAGAGGCAGCTGTATGCAGACTAATTTTGTTTGGCCAGAGGGGTGTTTTTAAAAAGGCCATTTTAGACTTGGCTCAGAGTATCTATTTTCTTATACCTGCTTGATTTACCTATTTTTAATGGGCTCTCTAGAGGCATTTGACTTTGTGACCCCTGACTCCTGTTATATATTCGTAATATTTTTCTACATTGTTACATTTGAAAAACAGGAGACTCTTAACTGTATCCATGTTTTTTTTGAGGACGTTTGACCAACTGCTGATTAATTGTCTGTGAATATCTGGTTATAGAACCAAGGCCTACATTTGAGGTTCTTTGGTAATAAATGTCATATCTAGTCACTGTAAAATCACTTTTTTTTCCCTCCAGGTCCTGGTGGTAATATCTGAATGTTTTTATATACCATTTCCAAGGCATTTATCTGAACGCAGTGGTAAGTATGACAAAGTCATGTGATAGAGTATTTTTGGAATTCCGTGGTGTGCCCTTTTGTGCTCAAAGAGATACTAGATTCTTTCCCCCCCCCCGTTCACTAGGTGACCAAATTATCACCACTACCAAATTCTTCGAAATATGTTCTCTAGATCAGATTTGAACAAAAAAAATTTTTCTTCCCTTAAATTAGGGAATACTTCATTTTGGCAATTGTTTTTTCCCTTTAAGTGTATGCCCTTCATTAATTAGTTGATACCTTCTCCTTCATTCAAACTGGAATGAAGGAGGGGACCTCATATTTATTGAGTCTCAACTATGTACCATTAAGTCCTGTAAGAACAGTCTCCCCAAATCCTTGTACTGCCCCACACCATTTGTGGGACTCAACAGCCTGGATTTGCATGCTTTTATTCCTAATTTTTTTTGAGACTTTGCATGAAGACTGTTATGAGACTTTATAATTGTTGCATTTTATGTGGAGTTTAGATAAACTTCTATTCTTTTGAGTTTTTGAAGTTTTCAAGGCTTGGAAACTTCCATCGATAATTAGAAAATATATTATGTTCTTTAGAATTCTTAAAAATCGCAGAAACCTAGTTTAAAGTAACTTAGAGAAAAAAAGGAGAATTTATTAACTCACATAACTGCAAGATCCAGGGATGTTCTGGCTTCAAGCACAGCCCAGGGGATGTTAGGTTTCTGCTTCTATGTGGCTGATTCAGGGGCTGTCAACAGCCCTAACTCACATATTATCAGTTTAGCAATTCTATAGAAAGCCTTTTCCTCTTGACTCTGGCCAAAAGCTCCTGGAAAGTCCTGTGATTGGCTTGGCTGAAGTCACATTTCTCAACCAATCACCTGACCCGTGAGTGGGTCACTGAGTATTCTGTAAGGTACAAAATACAAAGCATGAAAGAACCTTCGCCTTCCCTGTCCCTGTGCTCTACCAAAGTCAGCAGGGCCCGTGAAATCTCCAGAGAGGACCAGGGAGGCCCCGGATGGAGCTAGGACACCACCAACCAGAGATCTGTGCTGTGTGATCACATAGCTTCCGATTGGAGAAAACTGTCATGTGTCCCCCCGCCCCTCCCCCTGTTTCATCTCACGGCTAAACACACTCAGTTGACTGCTGAATGATCAGTTGATTCAGAGGACGTCCCCTTCTCTTCCCTCCACAGAGCAGACTCGGAGGGCCGAGGACGCCCACAAAGGTGAGCAGCTGCAGGATGCAGAGGAGGAAAAAGATGATTCAAATGAAGAGGAAAACAAGGACAGCCTTGTAGATGACGAGGAAGAGAAAGAAGACCTCGGTGAGGAGGACGAAGCAGAGGAGGACGAGGAGGAGGACAGCCCGGCTGCTCGCGTGGACGAGGAGAGGAGTGACGCCCAGGACCAAGGGCCCCTGAGAGAGGTCCAGGAGGAGGGAGAACCTGAGCCCGACGAAGACACGCCTGCGCCGCCCAGCCCAGCCGACACAGAGGTGGCAGAAGACACGTTGAGGCAGCGCAGAAGTCAGCATGCCGATAAGGGGCCGTCGGCCTGATGACAGTATTTCCGAGAATTCAGACCAAGGAGTAGGTCAGCTTCCCTCTGGTCTGCACTGTAAATCAAATCCTTATTTTTTCCTGAATGAGCAAGCTTCTCTTAAGCAAACGATCTCTAGTCATGTAGTCTCTGGCATCAGGCCTTATGTATATTAATGAGAGTGTTTCAGGCATGACAATCAGGAAACAGAAAAACAAACATGGTGTTGGGATCTGTTTGGGGACTTGGCATGGGCACGCATGCATTGGCTTGAGGCTAGAGAGTTGTGACCAGAGAAAAGCACCCTGCAGGCGCCATAAAATGAAAGCCAAGCAACCGGCCATCCTCACAGTGTATGGGAGGTCTTGCAGAAGTCTTCTTGTGTTAAGTGTTTGTCTTTGTCAAACTGTAAGACACATCAGCCACCATGGTACAGAGACACTTTTTCAGAGTTAGAAATTGAGAGGGCCCTGGATATTACGGTAGAAAAGAGCTTGGACGTCATCCCAACTCTCTAAATCTCCTTTGTTGTGATTTATTTCTTACCTTTAGTATTTCCAACTTGCCCACCACGGGCCTGCAGGCGCCCCACACTCTTCACAATACTTCCTCAGTGAGTGGCCTCCGACAGCGGCCGCTTCTCATCAGCGGCCTTCACTCTGACTTAAGGGTTTACATAATCCAGAACCAAAGCCCACGGAGCCGTGACTGCCAAGCATCTTGAATGAAATGTTATAACCTTTGGAGATTCAAAAGGAAGTAGGGATTTTACAGGAGAGATTTTTGTTGTTGTTGTTTGCCAAAATGTAGTAATTTTTTTTTCCAAAAGGTTCCTTTAGCAGTATTCTTTTTGAAGCCAGAAGTGCCCTAAGTGTTGCCAGTACAAGGTTGTCTTGTGAAGAGAACTTGAATACTTTGTTGTTTTGCTTCCATCTCAAGGGGTTCCCTGACTCATGAACCACTTTAATATTAACTGCAAAACCATTTCTGGTTTTCTCTCAGTGATGTGCTTTTGGTGAAAGAATTAATGAAAGTGAATATCTGGAAATGAAAGATTTGGTTTCGTTTCCTTCTTCCTTAATCTTGTAAAGAATTTTATCCCTGTAAATCTCTCAATACTCAATCTACTAAAAGTACCCAGGGGGCCCGATTTCTTTTAAAGAATCCATCCATCTACTTCTGCCTTACCTGATTTATGTCTTAGAATAAATTCATAAAATTAGATTCCAAGCTTATGAAAGATGTCTAAAGTTGATCCTACACCCCTTGGGTCCAGACAGAAAAACAAGTAATACAGGTTTATGAAATTCGAAAAGTTTCTGTCATCTTTATAAAGAAATATGCAGTATACTCTGTCTGGCTGTTTAGATAACCCTTACCTCCTATTAGCTTTGAACACAGGCTCAGTGGAGGAGGGGAGGTGCTGAAACTCTCTACCCTTGAGTGGTTGAATGGGCCTCTTGCAAGCCTCACACAAAGGGAGTTTTTATTCTGACAGAATACAATTTTTAGTGATGGTTATTTTTCATCTTTCTAACTCAGTTACCTGACAGTCGCATCCCTCAGTACTGTGAGGTTCGTGAAGAGTCGCCAGTAGTTTTTCTCTTCAGACAGCAACAGCACCTTGAGTTTGAGGCTATCACAGAACTGACAGACTGGGAAAACCTTGACTTTGGCTCGTTTCCTGCCCCTCCTCCCATCTACGTCTCTAACACAGCCTCAGCCCAAGCACCATGGTTCTGATGGTGGCAGCTCCATCTCCCTGATCCTGGGAAGCTTTTCTGGATCATTGGTGAGCAGGGCCTGCCCTTCTGTTACTGGATTTCTTTCTCTTATAATCAGCTGAAAACAAATTT
Source organism: Ursus maritimus (assembly GCF_017311325.1). Classification (NCBI taxonomy): domain Eukaryota; kingdom Metazoa; phylum Chordata; class Mammalia; order Carnivora; family Ursidae; genus Ursus; species Ursus maritimus. The sequence goes on from NW_024424675.1 coordinate 15,450,653, forward strand.
TCAAAGATCATTAAGTTCAGGTTCAGAGGTATGGAATAAGAAAGTTTTCGTAGTTTAGCTTTTCTGTATAATACCTCCCCCCCTTCCCACTCCTTATATTAAAACTTGTTTTCTTTTTTTTTTTTTTTTTTAAGTGGAGCGTTTGACTAGAAGGGAAGGAATGAAGAAATAAAATCCACTTTGGCTTTTTATAAATGTAAGGCCAATTTCCAATTGGACCCCAAATAATACCTAATTATATAACAAGAGAAATGTATGTTCTTTCTTAACGATACTTTAAAAAAAAATTGGAGGAAGAGGAGAAAACAGTTAGGAGAAGAAGATCCATTAAAAGTTGAACCCTCTGCGGCTGTAGGAACCATTTTTTTTATTTTTAAACATCCTGGCAAAAGATGGGGTTTTTACTAAATGGCCTGATAAGTACACATCTGATTTAATTCTTTTCACTTGAGGCCTTTAGGTTTGTTTTCTGTATTTGCTGAATAAAAAACTAAAGGAAAAAAAGTCAACCCAAAATAATTTGAAATTAGATTAACATTCTAATAGGCTTTTATGGATTCTTTTCTGGAAATAATCTGTTTAATCCAGAAGTCAAATGTGTGGAAACATGATTTAAAAAATAAAAAATAATCATGCTTCCCTATGTTGCAATATCAGTTATTTAATTACAGGATAGTATTTTATATAAATCAAAATTAGGAAAATTAAATAAAAGTGACTGTAGATTTTGGAATGGGGGTGCAGTGCATTCCATGTGAGTAGTTGGAGCAGGGTTCTTTTCTCTGATGAGAGGGAAAGTTTGAAACTTCTAGCTACCTTTCTGTTAGTTTCTTTTGTCTTTCACCTCTTGCTGGATCTGCTCTACCACCCCAGCTTGCTTAGAGATCTCCTCCTGAAGCTACAGATAGGCAATCCCACTTCTTTCTTTCTCTTTGAAGTCTAAGCACTGAATGCTTAGTGACAGGCAGGACTCATTCACTGCACAGGTCCCCGAACCTCATGAGTGCATACTTACAACCTCACCTGGTGTATATAAGCCCTGTTAGCCACAGGCCTCTTTAACTACGAAAAGAGATCCAAAATAACGACTGTAATAAAAAGTAAACAAGCTTTAGCCAGGTTGGCTTTTGACAGTGGAGAAAGCCAAATTTTGACATTTTTATGGCCAAAATCCTTGCTGATAACTTCGGCATTGCTACATGATTTGAGTATATGTAAGCCTGCGGAGCCTGTATCCTGTAACACCTTTGGGGAAGGATGATAAAAATGTCTCCTAAGGCAAGCACTTGACCTTTATGACTCTTTATGACCAGGTCTTTAAGACTGGAGCCTGTATGCTGCTTTACAGGATGAAGAACGTGAAACGGTCTGGAAAAAACAAAAACAATAGGGTCCACCTAAGATTTCAGTATAAAAAGTTAAATTGGCACGAAGCGAGAGAAAGAAGGGAAAGATTGGTGCTGTCGCTAATGTGTATCAACTTATCTCTGTCCAGCTCAGTACTGAAGTGTTATTTCTGCCAGTATTATAAATGTGCAATGGACCCGTCCTGTCAAATACAACATTTTGAAAAGTATTCATGGAAATCTTTTGTGCCAACAGAAAAGTTCCTTCTTGTTCAGTCTCTTTACCCTAGTCCTACGTTTTGATCCTCTTCAGAAGATCAGTTTCTCTTGAAAAACCAAATGATGAACCTTGGCGGGGCAGCTTTTTGAGCAACTTTTCTGAACCTGGAGATTTGGTTAGAAGGCCTTTGGTGGTTTCAGACCAGGACATGGCCTTCAGATGGCTTCTTCCTGGTCAAGTTTCGTGGGAACTGTGCGCCTGTGTATGTGTGACTCAGATCATTTTCACATGTTTCCGATGTAGTTTCATTGTATTTGTTACTAAATAGCTTCTTTGTGCAAATGCAGTTTTTACACTAAAAATACTGTTCATTTGTATTGTAAGTAATACAGTATAAATATGTTATTTGTATTTTTTGTAATAGTCTTAATTATTTAGCTCAGTGATATTTAATTCTTTTTCTCGTCATCCGTGTGTTCTTTGCTTCCTCACATACCTCTGCAGCGTCTGGAATGGGGAATCAAGATATGGGTCTCAAGCGTACATTGCTTGAATTACAAATCACCTTATCACAACATTGTATATCATCTTTGATCATATATGTTTTTATTTTATTGTAAACTTCTGTTTGCATCCAAACCTAATGATAGTGCTAAGTAAAATCAAAACAGTGTATTGCTTTTCATAGAAGTATTTTCACAAAAGGCATTTGCCTAGGCAGTGAAAAATACTGCTTTGTTAAAAAAAATAATTTTCATGTGCCCATCCTCTATCCAATCTGTTTGCTCCCCCATCTATCTCTCTCTCTCTTTCTCTCCCTCCCTCCCTCCCTCCCTCCCTCCCTCTCTCTCTCTCTCTCTCTTTCTTTCTCTCTCTCTCCCTCTTTCTCTCTCCCTTCCTCCCTCTGTCTCTCTCTCTCTTTCCTTTTCCTTCCTTCCTTCCTTCCTTCCTTCCTTCCTTCCTTCCTCCCTCCCTCCCTCCCTCCCTCCCTTCCTTCCTTCTCTTTGATTTAGTGAAATGCAAACCATGTGCCTTTTAGCTGCTCTGGAAAGTGCATCAAACCAAGAACAAGTGCAAATATCCAAGACTTCCTCTTTGTTATAGCCACTGTGTTGCCTGTAGAAACTCATTTCACTCACATCTCAGGTTTTGCTTGGCCCTGAGGTCTGGCGGTGGCCAGGGCTGGTGCAGATGGCAAAGGATGCTGCTAGTCCTTCAAGACACTGTGGACTGACCTGGTCTCCTATGGCATTCGGAAGACTCTGGTCTACACCTAATCCTTCCTATCGCTGTAACATTGGAAAAGCACAAAGGAGATGAGGAGACTCTTACGCCGCCTAAGGGACTGAACCAGGGATATTGGATTTTTCACTTTTGAAAGATGGTAGGGAGTAGTGTTGTAAGAAGAAAATGATTAAACTTCCATACCATCAAGTCATTCCCTCAGAGAAACTGGCTCAGAAGGCTCATTTGTGTATAGAGAAGAATATCCATTATGCAGTGTCTCAGCCTATGTGAACTTGGTCATACATCCTTGGTGGGAGCAAAACCTGCAGCTTTGAAGTCAAAAACACTGAATTGCAAAATGCAATCCCCTGCTTTGCCCCAATCTTGAAGACTCTGGAACATAATCCAAATAATAGGAATTCTTTCTTAGAACATGTGAATTTCTTGAGATTGATAACTGTATTAAGTAGTCTAGGCTGTGTTAACAGACTCCCAAATCTCAGAGGCTTTAAGAACGAGAATTTTATTTCTGCTTCACTGAGGTCAGGTTAGCCATCCCAGGTAATAGTAGCTCTGCTTCGTGCAGGTTTTCCTGGGACCCAAGTCAAGAGAGGCTTTGCTGTTTAACATGTGGCTTCGAAAACGGCTATGGTCATTTTCATCCCACCAGTATGAAGGGAAAAGAATATGAAAAAATGTTTCTGGGAGATTTTAAAGCCAGGCTGCCAAGAGGCACACATGCGTTACTACTTTTTCATTCCTACAAGAGGACTTAGTCACGGGGTCACGCCTAACCAAAAGGGAGGCTCGGATATGTCATCTTGCCATGTGCTTAAGAGCAAAGGGAGATTAGAGAGCTGGCCTCTGTGCCACAGGGACTTTATTCTACCCACCTGTGCCACCTGTGTGTCTCACAAAGAGTAAGCACCAAGAAATGTCAGCCACGTGGACGTGCAGGTGGCAGGAGAGGGAGACATGCACATGGCCCCCCGTGCTTGGCTTCCTTCTGGACTTTGCTATATTTGATCTTCAAGATACCAGACTTGTCAAATGATGAGTGGGGTGTTCTCAGAGAGTTTATATTTTATTTGGGAAGATGGACATGAATAAGTGGGACAAGAATTACAAAAGGAGAAGTGAAGAGATGCTATCTAGGTTTATGAACAAGGAACCTGATCTAGGTGAGAGTTTAAGAGGTACATGGGACCAGGAAGCATGATGAGGGCTTGCTGAGGCAGAGATGGATTTGGGACCCCTCCAAGACATGCACACAACGTTTAAGCTGCACGCGTGGAAAAATAAGACCAGCATTTATCGCAATGGGAGGTTCTTTGCTGAGCCATCGGGATAGATTCTGGGTCTCGGTTTTCCTTTTGTATGAGGGAGTGATAGAGAAACAGTTTCCTATTCATCTTTGCATGAGCTGTTTCTCCCATTTCGATATCTTTGATATCCAATCAATAATTTATAAACTCCATAAATCTCCCTGAGTGGGATTCTAGTTCATAGACACCTGGTTAATCATGTTAACCGAAAAATTATCCTTAGAACGATTGATACTATCAAAATTCTTTGTGTTCTGTTGTTACTGGTGGGGCATGTAATTCCTAGAATTGCTTATTGTAATTAGTTACTCTGGTAGAGCACATAGGATAGACACAGAGCACAGTTGTGTTCCAAAGGGACAACCTTCAAGACACAGAATTGCACAGTTGTCACTCTGTGGGATTGTCTTCACATGCCAGCTCTCTGTGCAATCAATTCAAAGCATGAGCCTCAATCCAATAAATAGCATTAGAAGCCAGCAGGTTATGGGTTGGCTATTAACTTTTAATTATTTTACCAATAGCAATTTTGTACAGAGTATTCTAAAACTTTTCATATCCTTGACACTCCATAGATGGGAACTTGCTGTGGGCAAAGTCATGTGGCCCTCCTTCAGAGCCTTTATTCTACTGACACTGGAAAAGTAAGAATTACCTCTTAACAGAAAATTATTCTATTAAATGCCATAGAATAGGGTGACTTTTTTTTCTAGATTTATTTATTTATTTATTTATTTTGAGAGAGAGAGGGAGTTGGGGGAGGGACAGAGGGAGAGAATCCTCAAATAGACTCCCCACTGAGCAGGAAGCCTGACGTGGGGCTCAATTCCAGGATCCTGAGATCATGACCTGAGCCAAAACCAAGAGGTGGACACTCAACTGAATGAGCCACTCGTGCCCCCCCCCCAATACAGTGATTTCTTTTTCTTCTATCTTTTTAATATATAAGGATGGTATTGGCATTTGTTTTAACATGGCCGTTATGTTCTCATGCTACAGCAGAAAGACAACCCCCCCGTCCTATGAGTACAACACAATCCTAGTAACAATTTAAATAGTGGCCTCAAGAAACAGGGAAGCCCATCACCACTCTTGAAGGGAGAACTGCCTCATTCATAATCTGCAAACGAAATGATGTTAGGGGCAAACCTACAGCATGAGAGATCTTAGTGTTCATTGTTCCAAAAAGGGTTAAATTGTCCTTTAGCAGGCTGATGATGTGACTCTCCAAGGAGTTAAACATTTTCAAGACTTATTTAACAAGCACTGTTGTAGAACAGAAAATTTGAAAACCCTCTCGCTATACAAATTCAAAATGTTGGCTAAAATATAACTGACCTCTTTTTAAAGGCAGAGCTGACTGCAAAAGAAAGAATTCATGGGAACCCAAAGCCATGAGGTAAATAAAGTGATGTGGTCCTGGGACAGCCTCGATGGGGGTGATGGTGGTGGCGGGGGACAGCTGCTGCCCTAGGTATGCATGCATTTTACTGGCCACATAGGTCTAGGACACAAGTCTTGACTATAGCAGGGTCGGAAGTTGGACCTGAAACTGCATGAATTTCCCAGCTACATCCTCAGTGGAACAACACAATCTGCCCACTAGCAAAGGGCAACTACAATGAAACTCCTCTGTCTCAGCCTGGCCTATGTGTTTGAAAGTAGACTTCCCCGAGAAAGCAGAACCACAGGCCTAACTTTCACCCATTGAAGTTTGAATTTACGCTAGCTTCATAGTCTCAAAAGTCCCCAAACCAAGAGATTCTAATAAAAAGGCTAATGGGGGAAGGAGACATACTAGCAGAAACAAGCACGAAACCAAGTGCTCTTGGAAACACCCTCAACCTCGCCTTAAGATTCTCATAGATAAAGCCCACTTAAGATGAACTCACGATCTGAAATCACAAATTACACAAGGAAACTATTAATCAGCAGAATCAGATTTGCCCTAATCCTTGAAATCATATCAGATAAAAACTTTAAACTTTAAAAAATAAAAAATAAAAGAAGGAACATAAAACACAAAAGAATAAGGCACCTTTTTCCCTCAGAATAACGTATTTTAGGGGCACCTGGGTGGCTCAGTCAGTTAAGCCTCTGACTTCTGGTTTTGGCTCAGGCCATGATCTCAGGGTTGTGAGATCCAGCCCTGTGTCCAACTCTGTGCTCAGCACTGAGTTTGCTTAGGATTCTCTCTCGCTCTCTCTCTGCCCCTCCCCCTGCTCACTCTCTCTCTCTCTCTCTCTAAAATAAATAAATAAAATCTTTAAAAAAAAAAGAATAATGTATTTTAGGTTCATCTGTGTTGCATGTATCAGTAGTTCAATCCTTTTCCTGGTGTATCTCATATTAATATGTAACACATCGTTTATCCATGCAGAGTGTTTCCCATTTTCGGCTGGCCCTTTGAATCTTCTGATTATGAGCATTCCCAGAACTACTTTCTAATAACCTTTGGTAGAACTACTGGAATGAATGTTAGAAACATATCCCTCAGGATTTTCCAAGATTTGTTCTCAGATCACCAGAAAGCAATGTATATCACCATACTAGGGAGCAGATGCTTGAAAAGACAGATGCTTGGTGTAGGTTTTCCTGGGTTGAATCCCGGGTCCACCATTTGCCAGTGGTGTGAACTTGAGCAAGTTACCTAACTTCTCTGTGCCTCGTCTCTACAGTGGGGTGGTAAGGGACTTCCACATCCATTAATGAACTTCTGGGCAGTCTTAACCAACTCGCCTAAATAGGACAACTAGAATATCTACTCTCATATATATATATTTATTTATTTTATCATATATTATATATTTAATTATGTATTTATATATGTGTGTGTTAAGATATTAATATATTATAAATTTTGGACACACACACACACACACACACACACAGTGCTTGAAGACATCAGAATTTACAAGACAGTGAACAATTACCAGGCCAGAATCTAGGGGAGATGGAAAGGTCAAAAATGCCACACTGGTGTTCAGGGCTGCTTTTCTGGGGGGCATTTGCTATTTCTAGGAGCAGGGATAGAGGGTGTGCTGAGAGGCTGAGTGTTGCTTTTAACAACTTCGGCTGGCTGAGGAAACGGATTGGCTGAAGATGGGAGGGCCTATGAAACCCCTTATTTGGGTTGGGTCTCTGAAAGAACTCACACTAGAAATAAGGATGAGCCAGGACTAGGCAGGCCCCACAGCTCAGCGATGCTCTGCCCAGCTCCTGACAACAGGAGGAGGTGAGCCTGGAAGCAAGTGCTGATGCTGGGAGGAAGGAATTTGGTAATGATTGAGTTCTTCTTAAGTTAACTGGTGGGCTCTCTTGCCTCTTTTACTTTGCTGCAAGGTGGGATTCTACGGTCTAAATCAATCCTGGGGCTTATATAGCCTTGTCTTTGGATCACTGCGTTCAAAAATAAACATTAATTTCCTTATATTCCTTTCACCATATGCCTCTTTTAGGCCCCAAAGCAATCCCTTCCCTAAGCCAGCACTACCCGCCTCTTTTATTCTTTATATATCCCTGAAAAATTATCCATGGTATCCCCAAAATGTGGGCATTAATTGCTGCCTTTCCCCATCCATTTCCCTCTTATCTACTACCTCTCCATTTTTACCCTTTCTGGAGAAGGACCCTTCCTCCGCGATCCTTTCCAATATAGTTAACCCATCTTGGCTTACAAGTTTCTTTCACAGCACAATTAGGCCACAGAGCTCTAGGAAAGTAGTAAATACCAAAATGACATTGCCAGAACTCTCCTTGATTGGGAGGAGAGGTGGGAGGGAGGCCATGAATGCCCATGTGTCAAAAGAAATTGTGCCTATGTGCCTATTACACTTTCCATCTGTTGCCCCCAACTTCTCTAGTTTATTCTGGGCAGATCAAAATCCCTGTTGGATGTCTCTGACAGGAGGAACTGTCAGGTTCAGCTGCCTCTGCCAAGACTAATCACTATCCTTTCCACAAACACTGGAGGCAGAGAATGGGAAAACTTCCTGACGGCCAACACGTCAGATGTAGTATTTATTCCTCCCCCACCCCAACCCCGGGCCCTGAGACTCTCCCCTCCTCTCCCCCAGTTCCCCTTTCTCAGATAATGAGACATTATCCATCTAACAGACACCTTGAGGTAGAGACTGTCATGAGACGTTCCTCTTTTACACGGCAGGCAGGCTGAGAGTGACCCTCCGTGGACTCACCCATACCAGGTTCTTTCAAATCTCCCGTCATCATAAGAAACCTACCCGCGGGGCGCCTGGGTGGCACAGCGGTTAAGCGTCTGCCTTCGGCTCAGGGCGTGATCCTGGCATTATGGGATCGAGCCCCACATCAGGCTCCTCCACTGGGAGCCTGCTTCTTCCTCTCCCACTCCTCCTGCTTGTGTTCCCTCTCTCGCTGGCTGTCTCTGTCTCTGTCGAATAGATAAATAAAATCTTAAAAAAAAAAAAAAAAGAAAGAAACCTACCCGCACTGGAAGCAATTTGGTGCCCAATCTGTAAGAAGAGCTGTCTCTCAGGGTCCCTGATTAGGATTTGGGTCCCATTTATGCTCAGATTTAGGAAGAATTGAATAAGATGGAGCATCCTTGCTATAACTTCTAGTTTCCTAAATCTGCTCAACGCCTCTGGTGTCAGCCCCATTAGTTGATCCTGAAGACCCCTGCAGTTCATTCATTATCCTCCTCAACCTAGGTCTGCTACACCAGTAGTGAGAATTCATGAGGCTCTTGCTCTGGGATTAAAACCCAGCAAACCATGGCTCACTCACCTACTTGCTCCGACCAGTAGATTTGCCAAGCCTCATTCCATCACTCCTGGCGCAGACCACTTCAGGAATTCTTCCAGCCACTTACTTCTTATGGGCACGTCCTCTCAAAACCATCCATACCATTAATGGTGGCTTTTTTAGCTTTGACTTCATAGATCATTCCTGATGGAGGATGGTAGATGTTAACATCTCTATTTTTGTGTCTGTGCATCTTTGTATCATTTTGGTAGATGATCAAATCAACTCATGGTTTTTTTATTTGGCCCTTTCTTGGCATGGCATTTCCCGTCAATTTCTCAAGTTTCTGGGAGCTATTACTCTGTTCCATTGGTTCCAAACCCTGCTTGAAGTTGACTTCCATGGCAGCAGCCAGATCCCCCCTGGAATGAATCTGTTCACCACCAGTGGAGCAGGGCAGCTTTTGACTGCTCCAAGCAGGACTGAAGAAGGCCTCCTTTCTCTGTTGAGAAAGGAATATAATTTCTTAAGAAGTTAGATGGCCACTGAAACTGTCTTAAAACTAACGTCCAGTTTGCAATTTCACAAGGGAAGTTTTGTTTTGTTTTGTTTTAAGACAATGTCAATTTAAGTCATTATATTTGCTTCACAAATCTGATTTCCAAGCTGAAGCTATTTTTCCTTCTTCCCCTCCCAATTGCAGTTTTCATTTCAGCAAAGCCTCAACCACATTGCTGGGCTCTCGGAGTTACTTCAAAAACCCACTCTTCCATTTCCTCTCCTTTATTTCATTGTTCCAAGAGTCTGGCCTTCATACCAAAATGCACCATTGACTCAGGTGATAATTTAAATCAAGGTGCAGTTGGATATCACATCACAAAATCCAAAGACTTGGAGATTTACTCCCAAAATGTAACCCAGCTAAATTTAGTGACTCTACATGGTTCAGTCTTTCCAGCCAATGCAACTCAGCCCAGGGACCAGAAACATAAATAATTCTATCTCTGGAAAAATACTAAGGAGAGTCCAATTCATTATCCATAATATTTTTTAAAAGCCCCACCCCATCTCTTTGTTTTGACTACCCTTCACCTTCTACCCCTTTGTTTGTTCTTCATTCTCTTCCCCACAAACTTTACCCTGGACTCCATTTATATAAGCTCTTGGGTTTTTTTGTTTGTTTGTTTTTTGTTTTTGTTTTTGTAAAGATTTTATTTATTTTTTGACACAGAGAGAGACAGCCAGCGAGAGAGGGAACACAAGCAGGGGGAGTGGGAGAGGAAGAAGCAGGCTCATAGCCGAGGAGCCTGATGTGGGGCTCGATGCCAGGACTCTGGGATCACACCCTGAGCCGAAGGCAGACGCTTAACGACTGAGCCACCCAGGCGCCCCCAAAGCTCTTGTTTTTTAACTCCTCTTTCCTTTTTCCTTCCGTGTCTCATTTTTTTTCTCTTTTCACAAATCTCATTTTTTTCTCTTTTTATTTTATATTTTCCTTTGCCCCCCCCCTTCACCTGACTGCTTTGAATTTGTATAATGAAGTCTAGGGGGAAAGAGGAAGACAAAGGAAGAAATGGGATATAGCTAAGCTGACCTTGCTGGGGGGAAATCATCAAATACTCATAAATATGTTGTCCCTGTCACATTACAATTAAATAATAATAAATTACAGCTGATATAATTTGTTTCCTCTATGGACCATATTTTCACCCCCCACCTCCCTCCAACTCCCCCTTTTTTTCTGAGTTTGACACTTTGAATCTTCAGTCTAAAACTAGAAATAAAACAATTGTTCTTTCTTCCCCAACATTTACTTACAGCAATTTTCACATTTGAGTGAAAGATGTTCTAACGAGTTCCAAGTTAGTGGTATTAATTCGATTCAGTTATGTTCATTTGGTCAGAAGTAAATTAGGCTGTAGAAAAAGAAAATCTCACATTTACTGCTTCTAGCATGGGAAACATTTTGCCTCTGCCTCTCTTCTTCCTTCTGTCACCATCATAAGTTTCCAACAAAGAGTGTACAATGGCTAATGTTTGTTTGTTTGTTTTTCTGTATGTAATTTAATTTTATATGTAAAAACCTCTCCAGACAGCTACATTCTTCTCAGCACGACACCATTGTCAACTCAAGGAAACAGGCTCTCCATCAAAGGAAGAATCATTAATTAGTTTTCTTTTAGGAAAATAATGCCAATAGGAAATTAGAATTTATTGTGAAAGCTTGCAAAAAGTTCTCTAATTTAGGTAAAATTCAACAGACTTGTATTATTGACCTAACTCAATGAGCACAGAAAGATGGGGATTTCTCATAAAAGTTTCTAAAACATACATCACTTCGTCATATGAAGAAAATTTCAGGCAATTAGACTGAAAGACTGGGATATATTTCCTTTTACAATAACAGCCATGAAATAGGAATGAAGTCTTCTCAAATCTGAATCCTGAACCAACTCAGTATTCCCTGATACACACTTAACTAGGAGATTGACAGACACATTTCATATGTGCATAACAATTTCAAAATCCTCAAAAATCATTCTCATAATTTACCTTTAAATTTGAAAATATTGTCTTTTTAATGATGAAAAGTTAATACTTTAAGCTTTTCTGTTATAAAACTTCATTGGAGGGGGCGCCTGGATGGCGCAGTTGGTTAAGCGTCCAACTCCCCTGGCTTCAGCTCAGGTCCTGATTGATCTCAGCATCGTGATCTCAGGGTCATGAGATCAAGCCCGCCTCAGGCTCTGCACTCAGCGTGGAGTCGGCTTGAGATTCTCTCCTTTTCCCTCTTCCTCTGTCCTGCCTGCTTGTTCTCTCTAAATCAATCAATCAATCAATCATCAATCTTAAAAGACGACAACAACAACAAACCTAATTGGAAGTTATTATTTTAAATTTTCCTGGAAATTTAATACCTATTACAGCAGATACTGTCTTTGAAATACGTTTTGTGAGAATTCGGAGTGTAACTCAAGAGGTTTTAATTAAATAGCTGTATCTCCCATGTGTTCTGTAGAAGCAGCCTGTAAAAAAGTGGTATGAGCACCTTCTGTGGAATCAGAACCTTTAGGTTCTAGCTTCGACTCACTCCTTATGTGATATTACGCAAATCATTTAAACCTTCTGGGCGAGGATTCAGACTATCTACATTGCTTATTATCTACATTAATATGACTTTATTATTCTATTGTCTTCATCAATTTAACTTTACTACTCCTGGAAACACTTGCACAGGAAGTTGAAAGTTACAAATAACTTTATGCTATTTCCAGAAACTTCCTAGAAGGGCCATCAGACTTTTCAGTAGAAGGCATTAGATGGCACATTACAAGTCTTTTTGGTTTACTGTGTTCGCCAACCCTGAACTACTGTATTTTGATTCTTACCCTGTTCCAACCAAGCCTTCCCTCACTCATGAGAAAAAATGACGTTAAACGGACTTCCAAATTTCAGTTAATATCCCAAGTTTATCCTTCCCCCCTCTGAGATGTTGCTAAGAGTCTGCCGAGGTAGTGCTCTGTCTTACCAGAGTAAGAAATGAACTCAACTTTGTCTTATCAAGAGGCTGTTTTAGTGATGTTCCGGGGAGCCAGCATTGGGTGTGGGCCCCAGCACGCTTGATTTACCAAATGATATCGTTGGACTGTATCAGAGGCTCTCAACTGTGGCTTTATACTAGAATAACTTGGCTTTTCAATACTACAGATACCAGAACACTGGCCTAGATAAATTCTTTCAGAGTCTGTGCAAGGTGGGCTCCAAGGGGCTTGTACAGTCCCCATGCTTAGAAGAGCCCAAAGCTCAGTTTAAATGTCACATAGTTGGGGTGCCTGGGTGGAGCCCCTGACTTTTGGTTTCAGCTCAGGTCATGAGCTCAGGGTCCTGAGATCGAGCCCCACATGCAGCTCTGTGCTCAGCACTGAGTCTGCTTGTCCCTCCCCCTCTCCTTCTGCTCTTCCCCCTGTTCGCGCATGTTCTCTCTCTCTCTCTCTCAAATAAATAAAAATCTTTAAATGTCATGCTGCTGCTATTTTGAAATTCTTAATAATGTATGAATAAGTGGCCCTGCAAATCATGTAGCTGGCCTGCCTTTGGGAGATAAAGCACAAGCATTTTAAACCTCTTCGGGTGATTTTAACATAACGTTGGTTAAAGAGCACAAGGCTAGGGTTTCTCTTTGGACCAAAAACAATAATAATACTATAGTTGGCATTTATTGAGTGATTGTATGAAGTGCTTTACATGCACTCATTAATCTAAGAGATTAGATTTGAACAGAAAGAGTATTTGTTGACAGCTTGTGCTCTCATAATTATGTCTACAAGGAATTGATTCATTAAGCACGTATCTATTAAACACATTTATGTCCATTTCCTACCGCTGCTGTAACAAATTACTACACATGTGGTAGCTTAAAACAGCACACCTTTATTCTCTTACAGTTCTGGAAGTTGAAAGTGCAAATGGGTCTCAAGGGACTAAAATCAAGGTGTCAGCTGATGCTTCCTTCTGCAGGCTCCAGGAGACAATCCATTTCCCTGACTCTTACAGCTTCTAGAAGCTACTGGCATTCGTTGGTTCCTGGCCATGTCATTCCAATCTCTGCTTTTGCCATCACATCAACCTTCTCCTCTATTGGCCTTGTTACCTCTCTCTTATAAAAACTCACGATTCCATTTGGGCCCACACAGATAATCCAGAATAACCTTCTCATTTTAAGATCCTTAATTTGACCACATCTGTAAAGTCCGTTTGCCATTCAAGGTAACATATTCACAGGTTGCAGGAGTAAGGGTGTGAACATGTCGAAGGGGGTGGGAGGAGTCGTTCAGCCTACTGTAGCCTCCTATATGGCTCCTCCCCAGGACCCACTCTCAGCATCTCAGCACCAAGCCGCCATAGCTTTGAACTGTGCGTGTGAACATCTGTGCTTGACTGATTTTGTGTGTCCCTCAGCAAGGTCCTAAGGTAACAGAAAAACCTAAAAGACTTTATGTTTTGGTGCAGAAAACAAAATATTTTCCATATAAAATGATAATTGCGTCTTAGCTTTATGCCCTTTTGGCTTTCAATGGTTTCATGGGAACACTCTCGTTTTGGATAGTGGAGAAAACCCAAACCTCTAAAAATGCACCTTCAAGGAATATAGCAGAGATCAACTGAGGAAGTGCTGTCCAGAGCCAGAAGATGACTTGTTAGAAAGTTGCAATTCTAGTGATAACCGAATATTTGATGACTTAGAGCAATTTTTTGTTAGATTTTTATGTATGATAATGGTATTGTGGCTATGACTTTTTAAAAAGAGCCTTTATCTTTTAGAGATACACAACGTGGTATGATGTCTAGAATTTGTTTCAAAATAATCCCACGGGAGGTTGTGGGGAGAGAATGGGAGAGATAAGATTGACCATGAGTTGGCAATTGCGAAAGCCGGATAGTGGTTAGACGGAGGCAACGTCATTACCCTGTTCTCTCTACTTTTGAAAATGTTTAAAATTGCTCACAGTAGAAAGTTAAAAGAGAGCCATCCTGTTGTTAAGGGCAGTCTGGGAAGGGACTCAGGTCTCAGAGTCTCCGCTCAGTGGCCTGTCCTCATTACCAGCCTTTCCCAAACTTGTAGTGCCTTTTCTAAAAAAATATATACACGTGTCAAAAGATAATTTTCACCAGCGGATAAAATGGCTCACAGACAGATATAACAATGAATATATATTAAAGATTTTATTGAACTCATAATCAATGGAAGAACCAGACAGAAAAGGTTGACGCATTTCTAGATCAGGAGCATTCAGACGAACGTACGTATGGAAGCAACACCGATGTTTCTACAAGACAGGAAGGGAAGCCTCTTACTCTTCTATAGCGCGGAGCTGAGTCTTCTTGTCTATGGCATCTCCATCAGATGTCTATGACTACAGAGCTGTGAAACAGCTCAAAGACAACGAGAGACTAAAATCAAGTAACCTGGAAGTTCACGATCTAAACAGAGTTTTCACTGAGGTACTTACTTGTTCCTATGAGTATTTCTGTCCAGGAATCTCTACCAGGGATGAACGTAACCCACTTTGGGAAATGACTTTAGAAGCTGCTGCCTTTTTGCGTGTTGATCACAGGAAATGAAAAAAGGCAGGTACAAGATAGATTGTGTCTCATGAGATGAACTTCAATTCCAGGTACTGCTCATTTTACATGTATCCAAACATTTTGAGAACTTAGGTCTACTCTACGGGCAGGAATTATTTAACATTATCAGATACTGATTTTTGGAGCCGTAGGTAGCGACCCCAGATTGGAAAAAGAATAACAAGACACTTTATTTCTATTGAGAAAATATTGGCCAAAAATAAATACCCTGCCCATAGGACCATAATTTTAAATCCATCATTTTACATTTCCTGTGCTTTTTGAACCTGAGAAATTGTTTCCTGCACATTGAAAATGATGCCATCTCCTTTCTGGAAAATGTTGATTGTCAATACTGAAATCTCGTTAGCAGACACTTTCCTGCAACTGAGAGCTGAAAAACGCAGAATAATTTGTACGATCCGTATCCGCATGACTTCTCGGAAATCCTATTAAGATAAAGGGCTGAGAATTATGGAGCTGGCCCGGTTCCCACTGTTGTCTAACCGAACTGCAGGGATGACTGTGGATACTCAGAGGAGAGAAAGGTAGACATGAGTGTGCTGAGCACTTGTGAGAAAACACAGACTAGTTTATCCTTGTTGTCTTCAGAAGTGACGTAAGTGCTCCCAGGGGACAACTGTGAAAGCCACTTGACAGAGAAAATGTTAGACGGATTTTTTTCCAATTGCCATTCTGCTGTGTGTGTGTGTGTGTGTGTGTGTGTGTGTGATTTTTCTCTCAAACAAAGGGTAACAATAGGATTCTTAAACACACATCTATTTAACCTTCAGGAGATATTCCTCAGTGGATAAAGCATGGCTCAGAAAAAAAAAAAAGAGTCGTAAGGTTTCATTATAGTATTATCTCATTTTAGCTTGGGGGGAAAGCCAGCCATAGAAAGAACTGTGATTTGTCTTTCCACTCAAGGGGCTGGCCACCTTGGTCACCTGAAAAATTGTCCGCTGTTACTTTCTATATAATAGGCTGACTGGGAGACTTCACTCAGGTGCTGTACGGAGGTTGAAAGCAAACTGTTTTCCCGATGATGAGGCTGTTGGCACGAGGTAAGTTTCTAATTACCCACAGAACCTTGGGAACATTCTGTTGTTTATTATTGAAAAGAGAGCTGGGATAGTAAAGGTCTCCTTCAACAGATTGGAAGAGTCTGTGAGCTTGACAGCTGCTGGAAGGGTTCATTAAGACATAAGGCCATTACTCGGGACAAAATCCCATTAGCGCTACCCCGCCTCAGCTGTGAGGGTTAATGTCCACCTGCGGTGATCGGGTACAGGCTTAAAATAGATGTCTTTTGCCTATCTGCTTATACAGAGCAAATCTTTTCTTTTGTTGGATTTTCTAAAAGTCGAGTGCCCCGTCTTAGTGGTTGTTGAGATATTTTATTCGTTTCCAACCTAAGAAGAGGTCCTCCAGATTTTGGGCACAACGTAGTTTAAAAGGGCACTGGAGAGGAATCCATCAGTCTACTCTTGGGGCGTTAGAAGCTACATGAATATTCTCATCGATAGTGTTTGATTATATCGGAAAATTTCAGTTGACAAGGTACGAAACAGAATCTTCAAACTGAGGTTTTTCTGTTAATGTTAAGGGTCAAAATCACAACACACACACACATGCACACACCTTTGTCCATCCCGATAAATCTGTAGAAAAGAAAATAACAAGAACCAACATTTTAATGAGTGTTTTGGGGATTATTCTCAGTAAAACTAGTTGCAATGACTTCTAGTATCTCGAGTTCTGTAGATTATGTATTAAATTACATTTAATTCTCTTATAACTATAAGTTATAGTTAATCTTGCATATATATAAAGTAAACTGCAACTTCATATATTTATAAACATACAAAAGATTGCATGTGTGTGTGTATATAGTATAAGTGTGTATATATAATATGTTCTATATCTTATTATTACCTTTTTGCATCCTTTCCTGGGCATGCTGATGAACAGAGTTCTGGTCAGTAAGGAAATGCGTTTTGATTCTAGCAGAAGATACCCTGCATATAAAGAACTTAAATAAGATAAAGAGTTATGTTCTATTATATGATGGAAATTGGGAGGCTGATGGTTTGGCGTTGGTAGGGTGGCTCTGTGGGCCTCAGGACCCAGGCTCCTTGCCTCTTTCTGCCCTGCCAACCTTAGCTCTGGTCTTCACCCTTGGGTTACCTCATTGTCCCCAAATGACTGCTGGAGCCTTTTTTAAAAAACATTTTATTTATTTATTTATTTGAGAAAGAGAGAGTGAGCAAAAGAGAGAGAGAGCACAAGTGAGGGGCAGAGGGAGAAGCCGGCTCCCCTGCTGAGCAGGGAGCCCCACATGGGGCTCGATCCCAGGACTCCCATGGTAGACGCTCAACTGACTGGGTCACCAAGACGCCCGAGCTGCTGGAGCCTTCTAGCAGAATAGGGGAGAACAGGTGGGAACGGCAAAGAGTGGACCCAGCAGCAGAGTTATCCTCCCAAGAGGAGTATCTGAAAGGGAAGGCCATGGGGAAGGTGAAAGGCGGTGGTAGGTTTCTCTTGCAACACATAAAGCACATAGCAGTTAGGCAGTGCAGTGTACTGATACGAAATTTACCCATCGTTTCTGTTTCCTAGGACCTGACCATGTAAATTTTGATAAGAAAGAGACAAATAGGGGCACCTGGGTGGCTCAGCCGATTAAGCACCTGCCTTCAGCTCACGTCATGATCTTGGGGTCTTGGGATCGAGTCCCATGTCTGGCTCCTCACTCAAGGGGAGTCTGTTTCTCCCTCTGACTCTCTATGCTTTTTTTCTCTCACATAAATAAATAAAATCTTTTTAAAAAAGAGAGACAAATACTTGAAAGCCATGTCTATTTAATATTAATTAACAACTACTACTTGGTGCTATATCAACTGCAGAATTACAGCGGAAGATTCTGCTGGACCACTGGCTACACGAACCAGTGCGGTCCTTCTGGTTTTGTGAGACAGAGGAAAGGGGGTCTCATTGATTCTTTCCATCCTGGGACCCAGTGTTTCTAGAGAAGTGACCACCACAAAGAAATTGCCTTTCATAAGTAATAGTTAATGTTTTCCAGTTTTGCCTTAGCCTGAGATCTGTGTAACTTGTGATCAACAAGTTTATCATAACATATATTAAAATAATATCCCATAATGCATGCTAATATAGTAGATAATACATAATACACGTCAATATAATATTATATTGAGCAAGTGTATTTACAGTGAAAAGCAAAGAGACTATATTATTGTAGCTTATAAAGCCTAATGGGTAAATGCGTGACTTCCAGTAGAGTTTAAAAAAGCTGAGAATCAATCTTCGGGTAACTAACCTATGTTGGCCTGAAACCTCACACTGAACCGTTCTTTCCCACTGATCCCAAAGCAGATAAGAGACATGCCATTCCTGCCAAACTATTTCCTCACTGGTAATAAGTTAGATGTTCAATGTTCTTTCTTCCTACGCTATCCTTTGTGGACGGGTGACTACCCCGCCCTAAGGGTTGTTGCCAGCAATACTGAGTTGAAGATCATATGGAGGTAAAGCATCGAAATAGAAAAAAGCACTTTACAATTATTTTTAAAAATTGGGTCATTATTATTATTTTTTTAAATTTATCACCCTTACCACTATCAACAAAACGAGGAAGGAAGGATGGAAATTCATTCAATCTGCTCCTTTCCCCAAATCCATTTGCTTTTAATAAATTTGCATGGTTCCCACACACATTTCTCGTAAAAATATTCTCATTTTAGCAATTTCCAAAAGATGTTGGCCCCAACAATTTTCCAGTTTTCAAATATGCTAACAGTTTTCCATTTGACATGTACACGCATTTGTGACTTTCAGCCTTTAGTGACTGGGAATGATTCACACGAAGCATGCTTAATTACTATTCATCTGTAACACTCCCAGGAGTCATAGAGCTGAACACGTGCGGGAGGACGGCACGCGCCCCGGTCTCACCCTCTCAGACAAGGTGCCTGCAGACTGAGACTCTATTCCAGGATGCACGTCCAAGTGCAGCGATGTCCTTTCAGCATCGGCTCATAGGTAGGGCTTTCATTCCTGTCTGGCTTCAAATTATCTCCTTGCAGAAATTAATGTCGTATTTTCAATACCCTGAGCTTTTTCTCCCAGAACAAGACTATAGTTTGAACAAAACCTCCCTGGCTAAGGTCATTTAGATTCTGATTCTTCATCTCTAAAACCAGAGAGCGTGACATCTCATTATTAGCCAGCCTGCTCTCGTTCACTGCTTCCTCATGCAGCTGTGTTCTAAGAACCGTGCCCTCCGGAGAGCTCCGGCTTGCCTTTCTCTACACTGCTTATAGAGAGCATAATTTCTAGCACTTACTACCCATCTTGTTTCATCATTAACCTTGGGAATATCTTTCCAGCTACAGAAAAAAACTTTGGCATCGAGTTAGTTTTTTTTTTCTTTTTTTCTTTTTTTTAAGGTTTTGTTTATTTATTTGAGAGAGAGAGAAGAGAGAGAGCCCAAGTGGGGCGGGGTAGGGTGGCTGCTGAGGGAGAAGATAGACCTTGGGTTTATCAGCCACATGATTTTACTCTTTTCCCCCAGCTGTCTTATTCATATGAAAAGATTTCTTGAGTATCATATTCTTATTTGGGTCTTGCTCTGAAATGGATTAACTTATTCAGTTGTGTTAACAAGGAATGTGAGGACTG
Organism: Ursus maritimus; assembly: GCF_017311325.1. Lineage (NCBI taxonomy): Eukaryota > Metazoa > Chordata > Mammalia > Carnivora > Ursidae > Ursus > Ursus maritimus. Next base: position 15,470,323 of record NW_024424675.1, read on the forward strand.
TGTCCCAGATTTGATCCTTGCATGAAACTGAATTGGAACTGGACTTTATACACAAATATCTTTTAAATTTTTTATTTTGTTGACAGGGTTTGGGAACCACTAGCCTCTCCAAACTTTTCAAATCCCAAAATCTCTTGCATTTTTCCATTGGAGAATCTCTTTTTCCCCCTGTGTATATTCCACAGGGTTTATTTATTTTTCTTGTAATAATTCACCCAATGCAGCCCATGATAGCCAGCTCATGTTGCATATTTTGCTTTCCAACTCCTTCTCTTAATAGTCCCTTGTTCATCAATTACATAATCTGCCTCCAAGTTACTGCAAATGACATGAATAACAATGGTCTTGCCGCTGCATGACATGAGTTTTAATCCTTTTTCCCTTCAACAGTTTTCCTACCACTCACCCCCTAACCAAATACTTAAATTTTTTCTTTTTTGGTTACTCTTTCTCTAGTACTATGGTTTAAGTTTGTCAGAGTGCGTTGGATTATACTGCAGCAATAAAAACTTCAAAGTTTCAGGGTTTTAAAACAACAAAAGCATATTCTTGCTCATGCTACATAGTCATTTTGGTTCTGGCTGGAAGTTATGCTCTATTGATACTTACATTTGGAAACTCAGGCTGATGGACCAGTCACGATTTGGAATATTGGTACTTACTGTGGCAGAGGAAAAGGTAGCCCCAGAGGGTCTCGGTTGACAATTAATTTCTTAGTTACCCAACATTTGCAGCAACATGGATGGCACTGGAGGAGATTATGTTAAGTGAAATAAGTCAAGCAGAGAAAGACAATTATCATATAGTTTCACTCATAGATAGAACATAAGAAATAGCAGGAAGATCAGTAGGAGAAGGAAGGGAAGAATGAGGGGGGGCGGTAAACAGAAGGGGGAATGAATCATGACAGACAATGGACTCTGGGAAACAAACAGAGGGCTTCAGAGGGGAGGGGGATGGGGGATTGGGATAGACCAGTGGTGGGTATTAAGGAGGGCACGTATTGCATGGAGCACTGGGTGTTATACACAAATAATGAACCATGGAACATTACATCAAAAACTAAGGATGTACTGTATGGTGACTAACATAACATAATAAAAAATTATTATAAAAATACAAAAAATAATTTCTCAGTTGATAAACTAAACTTCCACCCATGATTCCTTGGCCAGAACAGGTCTTATGGCCCAACCATACTAGGACAGTTCAGGACATGCAATCCCAAGATGGGCTTAGAAGACAAAGACACCTATTTGCCAAAGAGCAGTAATGACAAGCTCAGTGCACAAAGATCAGTCCCAGATGGAAGAAAATACAGCAGAATGCTTTTACGACCTCTAGTGGAGTTTTCTAAATAAGGCTAAAGAGCCCAAACCATCAGTAAAACTAATGAAAAATTTGATTACATTATAAAATTTAAATTTCTGTACAATAAAAGACCCATAATTAAAGAAAAAACACAGACTCCGGCTTTTGAAAATACTGTGGATTCGGTTTGCTAAGGAAAAAGTCTTTCACAAAACACCTACAGATGTGAGAAAATATTAAAAGCATATTTCACAATGTGTTGCTGAAATGGCAAAAAAGTAATGGATAGCCTCGAGAAGCCAAAGAAGTAAACGAATAAGCATACCAAAAAACAAACACAAAGAAAAAAACTCAAAACCAAACAAAAGCCCAACGGACTGGTAAACAACACTGAGGCTGAAGGTTGTCCAAAGGACATCTACGAAGTCCCGTCCACGGAAAGTCTGGGTGTGTGGGGTGAGGAGACAATTAGCCACGGAGCCATGGAGCCACGGAGCCATGGAGACTCCCATATAAAGATGGGAACCTGAAGGGCCATACCCTCAGTGAAAAGATAGTGGTGGTGAGTGGGGGTGGGGCAGGGAAGGAGGGGAGGGGAGGGGAGTCCCTGTTTCCACATCCTGGACCTGGTAAAGTAGGAAAAACAAAACTGAACTAATAATTCATGATTACCAATTAACAGTCAAATGAGTTGTCACCCAGGTTCCTACTAACTGAGTGATCTAAAACATGTCAATTCAGTCATCCTGCTGGAAATAATTTATAGTCATTTAAATATAACACACATATTTCTAAAGGTGTCAAAATGTTCATAAAATAATCAGGAATAAACAAACCAAATATTGGGTGAAAGCAAGAGCCCAGAGAAGTAAGCAGAGCAAAGTATCCCCGAAGGGTATGTGGTGATCTCAGTACTGGAGCTCTATCTTAAGAACCCCGTGGACCTTGGGGAACGGAAGACAAACCATACCACTTTAAATGTGGACGCTCAAAACGGTGTTCACTCAGAGTAATGGAGAAGCACAAATGAACTCTTCACACCCCTCGTCTCTGTCTTCAGACCACCCCCAGATGACTGCTTGCAAAGTCAGCCCTCCTGCACAGCAGGATAGAGGAAACCTTTCCAAAAGTGTGGAACAATTGCAGACCCTTTGATCCCAGCTCAGAGCCAGGACCTCAAGGGGCAACACATTTAGTGCATGAACCAGAAAGAAAAAATCCACCTAGCTTGAGGTAACTTGCCTGCCTAGGACTTGGCTCTAATTAGAATAAAGAGGGAAAAATAAAAGAGGGATAATAATAATAAGAGAATGAGGAGGAGGAAGAAAGGGAAGGAAAGAAGAAGAGGTAGTGGAAGGAGAAGAATAGGAAGGAGAAGAGGAAGGAGAAGAGAAGAAAGAGGAAGATGAAGAAGGAGGAGAAAGAGGAGGAGGAGGAGAATGAGGAGAAGGAGGAGAAGGAGAAAAAGAAGGGGAAGAAGAGGAGGAGGAGGAAGAGGAGGAAGAGGAAGAAGAAGAAAACAACAAAGGAAACTGAGTGTAAGATGACACAAATAAAGAGAGAAGGGAAGGGCTTGGAGAAAGTGTGAAGAAGGAAGAAAAAGAAAGGAATTGGAGAATATCTAACCACATGCTCTCCATCACACAGCTTTGATACTGACATTGGCATTTTCCTGTATGAAAGAAAGTCAAAAACTTAGTAAAACTGTACCTTATATACGTACACTCACAAAGGATCTCTCTCCAAAGTATATAGAGAAATCCTACCACTAGATCGCAGTCACAAATCTAACATAAAAAATTGTCAAAGACAGAAGCAAGCATTTCACAAAATGGAAAATGAAAGGCCAATAAATACGCTTGTAAAAGATTATCAAACTCATCAGTACGCAGGAGAATGCAAAGTACAACCACCATGAAATCGTTTTTACCCTTGTGGGAGGCACTCTCCCCAGCTCTCCTGGTAGGTTGGTGTCTTGCTGGCATTGGGGCCCGTGACATTACAAACACGGCCCCTCCTGGTGCCTAGAGATAGTGGGGGAACCGAGATTCCACCAACCCTACACCTCAGGGAAGATGAGAAGCCTCTAAGAAGGATAAAAACAGGAACTAAGACCTTCTCCAAGCAATCGTCTAAATCACACATTAAAATGAAGGAGAGTGAAGATCCAGTTGAGAATGTGGAGCTCTCTTACAGCTCGGCCTTGGGGTGTCCTTGAGATGAAGGCAGAAGAGGTCCCCATGGTTTGGAAAGTATCCAAGGATTGTAGAGATGGCAAGGCATGCATGGTTCTGCTGCACGTTTTATTGGGATATTCTGAAGGGCCGGAAGTGAGTTAAGATTTTATTGAGTCTAGTACAAGAAAAAAAAGTCTCTATTCTTTGGCCACTGTGAAGGAGACTGCTCAAATTCAGCAGGTGCTATTACATTGGCATTTACGGTCCTGATCTCAGACTGGGGAGTGGGGTGGGGGTGGGGGGTCAGGTGGGCAAGTGCAGCCTGTTGCATCTTGAACAAAGACTGAACTTGTTTTGTCACTTTCTACCCTCAGCATCTCCCTTCACAGAGGCTTAGAGAGGAGCCTATGTCTCTCAAAGAAAGTAAGCTATTGAAACAATGTAATTATCATAACAAAAGCTTTCCAAGCTCCAGCCACTTCTTTTGGTTCTTTCTACCAAGAGATTAATTAAGTAAAGTGGGGACTACAGTTTATTCATGAAGATGGTACTCCAAATCAGCTTCTGGGCTGCCACTGCATAGAATGAGTGGATTTTGTTGTTGTTTTTTTTTGTTACCATTCAAGCCTTTAAAAACAAAATCTTCCTTTATTCTCCATCTTGCCAAAGCAGTGGTTCTCAGACAATCTTGTGTATCAGAGTCCGTTGGAAGGCTTGTTAAGGTACAATAGCTGTAGAATTTCTGATTTGGCAGGACTGGGGTGGGGACTGAGAACTTGCATTTCTAAGAAGGTGAGGCTGCCGCTGCTGGTCCTGCTGGTCCAGAAGAACACTTAGAGAAGCACTGGGTCTTATTATCTTCCTTAATTTCACCGGAACTTGGTCTGATTAAGGTTCATTACAGAATATTAAGTTGCCTCTACACCAAAATTACATTAGTTGCGTGTAAGGTGCTGACAGTTTTAACAATCATGAAAGTTGCAAATGTAAATATCATGCTTTATTTTGCAAATTTTGAATTAGTTCTCAGCAGAATTAAGATTCCTTAGATCAACTTTCTCCGCTATTTCAGTAGCTGTAAAACTGAGTTATTTCTTTTAGGACTCCCTTATCATAGTAATGGTTATTTACATTCCAATAGCAATTTTAATGTCATTTTGCCTAGTATCACACTGATGCAAAAAAGTAAGCACTTGTGAACTTTTGGAATAAACCTGTTTAATTCAATGTCAATCCTGACAGCTTAAAGCCTTTTGATTGAATAAAGGCATAGGAAAGCGGTGAGATTTGAAGGGAAGGCAGCCAACCCGCTGGTTACCAACAGCTGACACTGCGGGCACCTGAAGGCAGCAACAGAGAACGAGGGGAGTGGGGGATTTGGGATATTTATGTGCCAACTCCCTTGAGTCTTTGGTTGAGGACTTGGTGGAGGGCTGTCCCCTAGAGCATTGACTCCTTAGCACTGTGGTCTGCCAAGTGGTTGGGAAAGCAGGATCCAAGTTGAAGAGAACTTTCTCATACAGAGGTAGGCAGTTAGAATTCAGCTGCCGAGTGGCTGGTGAGCAGCTTACAGTGGAGGCTCCTAGACTGAAACCCAGGTCTGACTGATGTCAAAGCCATTGCTTTGTGAATCATGTCTTAATACTACAAGTCTTCCCCCAAGTGTTCCGTGATTGAGTGACATTTTAGATTGAGACCACAAGGTCTTTGGAATGGCACTTCCCTCTCTCCTTCCCAGAGTGAGACAAGGCTCTTTACGAATAAGCTGTAAATGTGGGCTTAATGTTCCTTGTTGAAGCCAATGTTTATAATCAGCTGAATTTTATATTATATAGAGACCCCGTTTTTACTGGATGCCCCGTTCATTCCATAAGCTCTTTGTCACATGATATGTTCATGGTCCAAATGTGGAAGAAAAATGAGTGGCAGCCCCTTTGGGGTTCCACGCAAAGAGCAAACGCACACACCATGCAGAAGCAGCAGCCTTAGCCAGCACCGAGCCAAGAGTGGATTCAGGCAAGTACTTCCCTAGGTCCTTCATTTTAATGTGACAGACAACTAATCCCCTTTTCCTGCCCCCCCCCCCACCTTCTCATGGCTTAGGTGTACCTGTTCTTTGGCAGACAGATGCAAGTGAGATTGCAAAATTGAAGCGTATATTTGCTCACTTACTATAAGCGACAGAGAAGGAAATCTGAACTTTGGAAAAAGTCTATTAATAATTGACGAAGAGTGGAATTATTAGGATGTAGAAGGCCAGGCAGGGAAAAAAAACCCCAAACCTGGGGTTGCATTAACCTGTGAAAATGTTTACGCGGTTAGTTTGTATCAGTGATTACGAACAACACGCTAAATCAGTACTTCCGAAGTCTATATATGACTATTACAGGTCTGGGGCAAATGATCAGGAAACGTTGGCTGATAATATTGCAGCATTTTCCAGGTAAGAACATTTATTTATTTTTAAATCATGTCTTAAAATTACACAAGGACGTCCTGCCAAAATAAGATCTCCAAGTTTTAATGTTGATGATGTGAAATTATTTGTCTACGTAGATGCTTAGTACAGAGGCAAAAACTCATGGGACCATGAGAAGTCTTGGGCCATTGAACTGCTTAAAAACATCCCACACCTGGGAATCTCAAACAATTGACTGAAAAAACCAACCCTAAGTTGCCTCACATGGAATTATGTGGGTACTTAATTTAACTGTGTGTAAAAACAGTGATGCATTCTGATGACTCTGGGTTTTTTTTCTCTGAGTGTAACAGGGAGGGTCAACGCTCATGGCATAGGAAGCAGTTAGCATTAAGTGCAAGATAGCCGTCTTATCCGGTTGAACCAGATCCGATTGCTGCCTCCAATGTTCCCATCCTGCCGCCTTTCCATTATCATTCATTCTGATCACTGTTGTCTAAACTTTCACTTTAGATTTCAATTTGACTCTATTGCATTAATCTTTCAACTTGGCTATTTCATCCCTCATCCAAAGTGCTTCACCTACGTCTAGTTCCAAATTAGTTTTCCTTGCCTTTCATATTTCAAAGCGCGATATGGTGGGCGTCATGGTTTATGTTTTCTGTTTGTAATAAAACCAAACAAAATAACTTTAGAGAAGTGTTGTTCTCTCAGCAGTTACGAAATGGTTTATTTGCTGGAGTAGGGGAGGAGAGCCCTCGATAGACTATACCATTTCAGGCTCATCCATCCGACATTATAGCCTCTAGTAAAGCCAGCAAATATTGTGGGTGTTCATTGGTGGTGATAAATTAAAGAAAAAAGGAAGAAAATATCCAGAAGAAAGACTCTGCTTCCTTCTTGGCTTCTTCAGTCTAGAGCAAAATCTCTCAAAAATCACTCTTCTGTAAATTAGGAGAGATGAGATTATTCTAACCAAGATGGTCCTGGGCAAGCAGCACCAAAGCACCCCCAGAAGTCTGACAATGTGATGAAGGATGGGATCCCGCCCACCACCACCAAACTTCTGTAAGCCTTGACTTTGTCTCAGATCTTCCCTGGAACCTACATGAGCTTCACAAATGTTGGAAGAGCCACAGAAAGAGAATAGTTGGCTCAGAGTGGAGGGGCTTAACATTCTGTATGATCTTTTTCAATCATTTAATGTTTTGGGACTCTTCAAAGTTTTCTGCTCCTGGAAGATGTCTCTTCCTAGGCCCATAGTGGTTCTATTCATCGGGTAATACAACTTACCTCTTACTGGTCTCCTGAAAGCAACACTTTAATCCAAATAGGTCATTTTAACCAAGGAAATGTCAGGCCTCTGACGGACTGGTGTCTCTTTGAATTTCTTAGGTCATGGTGCTCAGGTGACCGCCTATTTCCTGATCCACCCTCCAACCCCCGTCACCTCATGCTACTTATTTAACTAACTCACACTTACTAGGAGTGTCTATGGGCTAGACTCTACTACACGCTGAAGATAGAGCAATGAACCCAAGTTCCTATTCACGGGAGCTCGTATTCCAATGGATACACATCCATCTTTGACCTCCATAACGCTGGTGGGTTAAACTGATGCAAAATGTAGCCAAAACAACTGGCCCAGTAGAGGCCTTCAAGAGTGAGCAAAGGGCTGCAGCAGATACAGACACCTCTGCCACCCTGGAAATTCTAGAAACTTCGTGAGACGTAGAAGACCGTGTTGACTTCCAAGTTGTGGAGGGGAAGAGTGCCTCATGCTTGTGTGGGTCACATGGTACTGCAGTGAAGATTCCCAGCCTATGCACATACTAAGTAATTTCAGGACAGATCACAATTCATGAGAATGAGTTTCCATGAACCTTGACTTTCTCTTGTTCAGCTTGAAAGGGAAAAAATGGGGATTAGTCAACTTTCTCTGGAGGCTGGCTGATGCTATTGTATTATCAACTGCTTGAGGAGTTATTCTGTTGCAACAAACGTTAGGGGCCATTGCCTTCAATTCCTCTTTTGTTGTGTCACTTGCTGGGTGACCCTTCATTCCTCACCTTCTAGCATTGAGCTGATCACATGGCGCTAAGAATAGATTTCCTGCCAGGGTCCTGGTGACTTTGGGTTGATGGGATGAAGCAAATCAATCTGAACTCTCTCATTCTGATTCAAATAAAGACTCTGCAAAACAACCAAACTCAGATAATCCATTGTGACACAGTGTCAGGGCATTTTAAAGACATTTATGAAATGTATCCACCTCCCCCTCCCACAAAGCACAGTGACAGCTGTTCTCTCCCCATGCTCGTGCTCCGCTCTGACAACCACAGTTTGGTGTTCTGGGGACCTGGCTTACATATGTGACCTCGAAGTTGCTTGTAAACATTTCTGGGAAAAGACTTGGGACTCTCATGTTATTGTGGCCCTAAAATAATAAAATAAAATAAAATAAAATAAAATAAAATAAAATAAAATAAAGTAATAAAATAAAATAAATACAAAAGGACGTATAAAGTCAAATAGATGGAACCATTTCCTATTGTAAACATGAAGCAAACAGCAGACATCGGCTTGCTCCAGTTTGCATGGCCTGACCTGATTGAGGTTAACTTAGAAAGAAACACACAGTAGGTAGTTTCTCTCACGAATGAACTTAGTATATCCTTCTCAATCACGGTCTGCACTTTGTGGCTTTTTGTGAGATTATCATTGGTGGAAACGAATTCTGCAATTTGGGGCAGCTAGAAGTTCCGATGATATTAGAAATGAAGCTCCTTTTCTTTCCTGCTGTGTCATTTATTAACACTGAAAGTGGCATGATTTTCTTTTAAATAACAGAGGAAAAGTGATTGCATTCTCCCACTTTAATATTTGAGAAGCGGTCTAAACTCAGCTGCGGCATTTTAAGTATTCTCCTCATGGGTGTAAATGCCTCGGGATCACGCGGCTGGTTTCCAGACAGGTGAATAAGCCGCTCTTTGCTCTCGCATTATGCAAAGTAGCTAATTGCCTCTTCCTCTTGAAGATTCATATGGAAAGAGGTCTCACATCCCAGCTCTTTACTCTCCTCCTCCTCCTGTCCTCTTCTTTGCCCTCCCTCCCCCCCCCTTTCTATCTTGGACCACAAAGCTGTGGCTGCTTCATCCAGACAAGTGTTGGTAAATCTATGCACGTGTGCGCACGGGCGCGCACACACACGCTCCACACAAACACACACACACAAGCACAACTACACACCTTGTCAGGAGGGTCACAGGCCTTCTGAAACCCATTTATATGCCAAGGCATTCAAAAACTGGCTTGGCTATTTAAATATGCTTGCTACGCAGTGTTTTCTTCAGCCTTCAATCCCTGCCCTCCTTATTCCTTTACCGCAATACCTCAGAAGTTGAAAGTGATCCAGTTAAATGTTTTAAAGATCTCACGATATTAAAAATGAAAGGTAAAAAATGAGATTACAAAAATTGTGCTATCTTATATATTTTATATACGTAGTTACATATCTTTCATTTGATGTAAATACTTACAGTAAAAAATTAATGTGGAGAAATTGGCATGCAATAAGATCGTCTTACAGGACTTATGAAACATTAATTCACTGTGTTCGGTTGATGGGATTCGGTAACAGCACATGGCTTTAAAGCTGCGTGTTAAGTGTCTTCCTCCAAATAATCCCATCATGGAGTGTGCGTACATCTCCAGATTTTTTTTTTCTGTAAATTAAATGTGAGGCTTTTGTTGGATGTGAGGTGTGGGTCCAAAGCCCTAAGAAAGGATTCCCCCCCTTAGCCCACTTCCATTCCTCAGGCATTTTACTTTCCATCCTTTGAAAGAGGTTTTATTATTCAATTGGTTCAGTTGTTTTGTCGATCTTCATCTCCTGTTTCCAAAGTGGAGGTCCGATAAGACCACAGTCCAAGGTTATAGTCGGCTGTGATTTTCTGTAAGATTGTGGAAAAATCATTTAAATTGGGGGTGGGGTCGGGTGGGACTTGGAAAGCTATTAGAACTACCGGACAAGGTTAGTTGTAATTGCTCTTCGGAAAATATCAAAACGTGGAGAACTTTTTAGAGAGCACACACTTTCCACTCCATTGATCTTACCTAATTTTGTATGAGAATTGCATTTTGTGCACTGGTTGGTTGAGTCTCTGTAATGTCACCCTCAGAACAGAAAGTAGTGTGTATGGGGCGGGGGCGGGAAGGAAGAACACACAGTTATTAAAGGGACTGCGCCACCACGTGGACAAGCATAAAACTACTGCCTGGAGATAGAAGGATTGAGCCTTGCCTTCTATGCAGGAACTGAACCTTAAACAATGTTCTCTCTCTCTCTCTCTCTCTCTCTCTCTCTCTCTCTCTCTCATCTCTCATACACACACACAGCTGATGCCCGGCAGCTCTGTGTGTGCTCTTCGTAAAAGCTTTCATTGTTTCCTCAGCTCTAAGTATTAATGCCTTCCAAGGCCAGCATGCCAACGACCGCTATTAAAATCTTTTTCTCTCGTTCTAATAATACACTTAGAGATGATTGGTAATAAAAACTCTCTTCAAGGCTTCTGCCTTTCCCCCTCAAAATGGAGATCAAAGAAGCATGCTGTGAGGGTCAGCCCAAAAGAAAAGACTTCCAGCAGCAAAGCATGTGGTGTGACAGAAAATAATGACAATTATGATGTTCAAAGGAATTGCAGGGAAATCGCACAGTAAAACTTCTTTATTACGCTTTTCAAGGGCTGGAGGTTTTTACTTTTTTATGTGAAGAAAGGTTAGATTACAGACTCAAAGCAACATGAAGACAGAATTTCTTCTTCCGCTACAGGAAGTAGGCTTCGGTTACGACTTCGGAGGTTCAATTTATTTTGGTTCGTCCAGTTCTAAATCACACTTCACCATATTAACTAAAAATCTTAACCTCTCTGGAAGCAGAGTTCAGTCTAGGTCATGAAAGGTGTTCTGGTTAGGTATGTATGTGGGTCTTACACACATGTTTATTGTCTTAGTGCTCATTAGAAATGGGGCTGTATTTTCTTCCGTTCTAATCAGTGACTAATGAGAGAAATAATCTTCAACAAACAGGACATATAAATTTTGCTAAGAGGGAAGAGAACTTGTTCTCCTGTAAATTTTACTCTTAAAGTTTTGGTTCTTGGTTTATTGATCATTTTCATCGCAACACGAAAAAACTGCAGGAAGAGTCATTTAAGATCATGTTCAGGAGACAAAAATTCTTCAAGACAAAACTCCAGTTTCGGCCAAATAACCTTTTTGAGGAAAATGCTCAATTAAATATATATATATATAAAGACAAACTGGACATAGTATATCTTCTTAAATTATACTCTGCCTTCCATGGTTTTGTAAACCATCTTCAAAATGACTTGGAGGAAGTGAAATGAAACTAGGTTCACACAAAAACATTAGCGTGGATGTTTGGAGTGGCTTTATTAATAATTGCTTCAAATTGTCTCTCAGCTGGGGAATGGGCAAACAGACTGGGGTACCTTTGTACAGCGGAATACTAGTCATCCACCAAGAGGAACAGATTACGATCACACTCGGAAACATGGGTGGCTCTCAAAAGCACTATTGTTTAGTGAAAGAAGCCAGACTCAGAACGCTACGTTATATATGAATCCTTTTGTATATTCTTGCGAAGTAAAACTATATGGACAGAAAAAAGTATCAGTGGTGGTTAGGGGATTGGTTTCACTGCAAAAGGACATGGGGAAATTTTTCAAGATGGTGATCTGTTCTTGACTCTTGGCAGTTAGGCAAATGCATGCGTGTGTCAACGCTCGCACGGGCAAATCCCACCATATGTTAATTACACCTCACTAAGAACAATAACTTGTGAAATTCATTTTTCTCTTATGGCTAACTTGCCTTCTTAACAAACGTTAAAACTGCCCGTTTTCCTTTAACTTTGTGAAGTAATTTGCCAGATGGGAAAAAACAAAAGGATATTTTCTCTTTTTAACTAAAATGAAATGTCAAAGCTTTGGTTATGATTTTAAAGTTCTAATTTTTTTTTTTTTTTAATTCTAGATGGAAGCTCTATCCACGGGTGCTCCGGAATGTTGCTGAAGTAGACCTGTCGACTTCTGTTTTGGGGCAGAGGGTCAGCATGCCAATCTGTGCTGGGGCTACGGCCATGCAGTGCATGGCTCACGTGGATGGGGAGCTTGCAACCGTGAGAGGTAAGAAAAGAGTCCTCACCCAAAGGGACAGAAGAGGACTAACAGTTATTGACTTCTTTCTCTGTATGCATCAAGCAAACACTTCCCCGGGTATTTTTACACTCACAAAAATTAAGCCCATTGACACTGCCATCCAAATACCTGTTCTCGCACATCTGCTCCTCTATGACTCTGGGCAAGATACTCTTGGTGCCTCAGTTATATCAGCTATAAAGTGGGGATAAAAATAGTACCCACGTCCTTGAGTTACTGTCAGGATTAAATGAGTTTGCACGTATAAAGTGCTTAAAATAGTGCCTTGCACGGAGGGGTGGTTCACTAGCTTTTAGTTATATTATATGTATTAATACCCACATTTCAGAAAATGGAGGTCTGAGAAATTGACGCCCCCATGGTCATACAGCTAGGTAGTGGCAGAGATGGGATTCAACCTAATGGCTACCTTATTTCAAAGCCCTTCCTGCTTCCCCAAACCACATGATTCTCACCAGGAAACAGCACATGCAGAGACCTGGTTGGTGGAGTTTTCTGTCATGGTTTGGGACCACTATACTGTTTTACGAATGGGTTATATTCCCAATAGAGTATTTCTAACTGCCTTAGCAGAGAGAGGGATGAGAAATTCAAATATGATGTAAAGAAATTCCTTATTGGGGCTAATTTATTAACTTCCCAGTCCCCTAGCAACTATGAACATTTGAAAAGGTATGCACAGTGATAAATCTCCCCACCCTGCTTCAGAAACTCATATAAAAGTTGGTAATGAATTCTATCTGACTTCTTTTGATGCTAAGCAGGGCAGGAAATTCAGGCCCGAGGAGCAGGAACTAAATACTATTTTAAAGCATTTAGTTCTAAGTATCACAGATCTTATGGGTTTACTTCCCTTCTTGAAATGTCTGCCACGGAATTCTGCCAGGGATATCAGCATGACACAGTTGGTTGTGCTGGACGGACTTAGGTTAGAGTCTAGAACTTTTTTAATTCAAGGACCACACACAGAGAAGTGGTCTTGGGGCCCCAGCCATTTGTCTATGGTAATCCTGAAATATGGGCAGGGAGAAGGGGAAAAAAAGAAAGAAACCGGTATCTTTCCATTTACAGTTGGGGTAAGAGAGGCCTTCCCAGGCATTCCTGAGACAACAACCATTAAAACAAAAGCCAACAAATCAATACAAGCCTCAGAAACTTCCATGCTGTCAAAGTTCTACACAAATTGAAAAAACAAGCGGCAAACAAAACAAATTAAAAAATTATGAGGCTGCAAAGCGTTAATGACCTTTCCGTGTGAAGAACCCTTATACTTGAATAACAAAATAACATCTAACGCCAAATAGATGAAAAGAAGTAAGTGGAAAAAGCCAAATAGGAAATTCATAAGTGGACACATGAAAATGGCCAATAAACATATGAAAACTACTCGTTTTCCCTGGCTATCAAATAAATGTAAGTTATAACTATATGTTTTATTTTCTGAATATCGAGTTATTATTTTCTGATTATACATTGTGAGAAGGGTGGAAGGAAAACGTGCATTTTCAAATACCGATAGGAAGAGCATGAAGTGGAATCATATCTCTAGAAAATCATTGACAGTTGTTTATCAAAGCTTTGAAAGTGTGAATTCCATGTGATGCTCCAATTCCTCTTCTAGAAATTCCAAGGGAAGAATTATGACTTTGAAGAACGGCATCTCTGCAGGGATTCTCATGCCTTTGTTATTCTTAATAGGAGAAAAATTAGAAAAAATAAACCCACCCAAATGTCCCATAATTGGAGGTTGGTTGTCAAAAGCAGGGTACATTAGAAACGGGATGGGAGGGGCGCCTGGGTGGCACAGCGCTTAAGCGTCTGCCTTCGGCTCAGGGCGTGATCCAGGCGTTATGGGATCGAGCCCCACATCAGGCTCCTCCGCTATGAGCCTGCTTCTTCCTCTCCCACTCCCCCTGCTTGTGTTCCCTCTCTCGCTGGCTGTCTCTATCTCTGTCAAATAAATAAATAAAATCTTAAAAAAAAAAAAAAGAAATGGGATGGGATACATTTTTGTAATGATATCAGAGAAAGAGTGGGTTGGTATGGAAAGATGGTGTGGTATAGTTTTTAAAAAGCAGTTACAAACCATGGTAAAGCCCTAAAATACATTTATTTTTTTTTTTTAAGGCAAAGAACATAGACTACATTTTATGTGTGCTTATTTACGAGTGATGAGATTCCTCTTGACTTTATATTCTTCTTATTCTGGGTCCATACTTGGAAAATTCCCTTTGAACTATTTTGTAAGTCAGGAACAATAAAAACTAAGCAAAAGATGGAGAAGGGACCATGAGGAGAATGGCGGTGAGGGAGAGGAAATAAAAGAAGGCAATAAACAGAGCTCACCTGGTTAAAACAACAACCACAAACCCTGGAGATTGCAAATATATGTATATATTCCTTTATGTGACACTTGACAGGTGTCGCTGTATTCAGCCTGTGGGCAGAGCTAGGGCTCCAGAGAAAGCAGTTTTCTCGAGGAGTAAATGACAGGACTTACTCTCCACCTCCCTTCCGATGGTTCCAAGATCAGGGCTCCCTATTTTTGGTGGGGATGGGATGAAAAAAAAGATGAGAAGAAAGTTCCCTTAGAAGCTATAATTTGATGGCCTAGATAGGACTATTTTGTGCAACATTATTTCCTCCCATCACAAACCAGGAGGCATTCTTACGTACCTGTTGGAGTATTCCTTTAGATTAATTTATCAAACACTTACAAAGCAAATACCATGTTCCAGGCTGCTATTCTAAGTACATTACAAGTATTAAAGCATCAAATCCTCAGAGCAGCCCAAAGAAGTAGTACTAGAGTAAGCCCATTTGACACATGGGAAACTGAGGCACCCAGCAGATGGATAACTTGTCCAGGCTCACACAACTCATACGTGATAGAAATGGGATTCAGACCTAGGCAGTCTGGCTCCAGAATCTTGGCTCCTAACCACCTTGTGCTGCTTTTCATTTCCAGAAGATCGCATACAATACCGTGAGGGGAAGCCCATTTATCTGTCGATGACAATCCCCTAAAAGTAATTGATTAATTGCTTTAGGTGCGTGCAAAGCAGGCGCCCCCCAGGAGAGTGGGATACATAATCGATATTGGGACAGGGTTGAACAGTAAGAATGCAGAGGGTGTGGTGCCACTGAGGACACGGAGGAACTGGCAATGGAAGGGCACACACAATGCCCTCGAGAATCTAAGACCCTGGATCAGGTTCCTGGGCAGATATCAGGGCAGTGATATCACAGTTTATATCAGATTTGTGGTAGAAACCCCCTTTAAGGATTTCAACATTCTTAAGGTTTTCTTCTACAGTCCAATTACCATGGATGGATGGGTGGTCTATTTAGTATTTAAATTAACCCTGAAAGTCGATGGGGATCAGCCCATGACTGGGTTCGCTCCTTGGTTGGTATGTTTTGGTCGTGGGATGGGTAGGTTACTTGGATGGAAAGAAAGCATGTGTGCCTGGGGCAGATGCTGCTGGTGCTCGGGATATATCCCCCTGTTACTTTTCATTTCTATCAGAACCTGCGACTTATTGCCTGACATTTTCTCTGGCAACAGGAGCGGATGGATAGGAACGTTCGGCGTTTCCTGACCATTAACACACACTTCGTTAACAGCCTTCCCGTCCCTCTCTCACTTTCCAACTCATCTTGTGATTATTTCCAAATAAAAGACTTGTACCCATATCTTTGCCTCATTGTTGGCTTCTGGGGGAATGCCAACCAAGGTGAGGGCCACTCAAATCCCCAGGGAACGGTCAGGCTTGAATAATTAGAATGGGCATCCAGAAAGTTCTGGAAGTTGCCACAGCACCACAATCTTACCTTCTCAATTGGCTCTCCAGACTTCACGGAACCCTGCTTCAAGTGTCTTTCGGACTTTCTTTTCACCACTGTGGAGCCCATCCCCAGTGTGAACTGGGCCTGAGAAGAGAACTCTTGTTTTCTTACACAGCTTTGTAGGTTGAAGAGCAACCGATGGAGCTACTCTTTCTTCATTTTCAAAATGGCAGTGAATATAAGCTTGCCAAATAAAATACAGGGAGCCAGTTACATGTGAATTTCAGATAAACAACAAATCTTTTGTAGCTGGGTCATCCTATATGTTTATTTGCTGTATCTGGCAAACTTAGTTGAATAAGAGCTCTTACTTCTAGGGGGTCCTTTGAGAATCACAGGAGAATAATGCTAGGAAAAGCTTCCCAAAATGGGGTGCACTTTTTATTTGCCCCTCAGGGTTCCAAAAATCTCTTCCACATATTAAAAAATGGACTTCCAGAAAAGTACCCTCCATTTACACTTTAATGGGAGTGAAAGTCGCCCTTTTTACTTTGCTAAAGATATTTTTGTTTTAAGCTTTATGCAGGAACCTCAAAAATGGCTTTGAGGGTCAGACTGGTAACATAAATATCCAAAGAGGAATGAAGCTAAGAAAACAATAATGTAGGCTCAGCGGTGGAGACGGTAGTAGTGGAGATTGCAGGTTCCACGGAAGGGGGCAGCCGCATTTCAGTGCTACTAACTATGGCCCCGAGGGAATGAGGATGTGGGCTTGCCAAATCTTCAAACATTTCAAGAGAAGCCAGAAACCTTGATTTTTATGTGTAATCTCCTGGTTTTTAAATGTTGGCAAATAAATCAAAAATTCTCTAAAACACTGGTTGGGGCAATAATGTGTGGGCCAAAGCAAATACTTTTGTGGGCTACAAGTGTCCCCTGGGCTGTCAGGCTGGGACATCTGATTTATGTGGAAATTCACCACTAACTAGTTTCACTTCTGTGGCAGGTCATTTTCACTCTCTAGGAGGATTACGTTTCCTCACTGATAAAGTCAGCTGCTTCAGATCAGTGGTTTGCTTACCGTGTCCCAAGGAGGGCAGGATTGTTCCCAGGGCTCTGGGGGGGTGGGGGAGTTAGGTGTGTCACTGAGCACAGAGCTACTCCTGTTTGCTTGCTGGGGTTCGACAGGACTGACAGGACAGGTCCTTAAAGAAAGAGTTCTCCTAATGAAGGCAAGAACAAAGACCAAATCACCACAATGAGAAAACTTCGGAAACCGAAAACAGAAAATTCCCAACAGGAAGATGATCTTTACCATTTTTCCTCCCAGGGTATAAATAAATGATTCTATCCCCATTTAAGATTCCATTAAATAGAGAGACCATTCAAGGTAAACAACAGCCCTTCTGAGATCCCACCCCTTTCTTCCACCCCCTGCCGTCCATGCCAGTCCCAGAGAGCGTAGATGGCGGGATGAGCATTTGTATGCTTTTGATTTTCATTTCTCATAGCTGCATGCTTGGGATAGAGGAAAACAAGCAGACGTATTTATTTCTGGATCTTGCTGAAAACACAAATAGATGTTTAATAAATGCCACACAAATTAACTGTTGTGAAAAATGATGATAGCCAACATTTATTTGGCAATTAATGTGTGCCAGGCAATTTGCTTTTATTAACTCATCTATGTCTTACCCATCGTAAAATGTGAGTCCAAAGCCCTAAGGATCTTTTTCCAGCTCCTGTGCTTGTGGAAACTGAGGCTTGCTGAGGATAAATACCTTGTTCCAGGTTATTAATCACTTGTGCAATGCTGTTTATAAGATCCTGGTCAGGGACTGATATGTCCAAGTATCATTAACTGCAGCAAGAACCCTAAGGCAAATTCTATGTTATAGTCTTGGAATATTAACTGCAAACATTCTGTGTTTTTATAGTTTTATCCCTTTAGTTTTGAGAGGATGGAATAAGCCACAGAATATGAAGCTCATTAGGAAATATGAGCCTTGAGCAAAATTCAGAAGCATAAATAAAGGGGCTTGAATTTTAAACAAAGATTAAAACTCCTAAAAGCTGGGGCGCCTGGGTGGCTCAGTCGGTTATGCACCTGACTCTTGGTTTCGGCTCAGTTCATGATCTCTGGGTCATGGGCTCGAGCCCCGCACCAAGCCCCATGTTGGGCTCTGTGCTCAGCAGGGAGTCTGCTTGAGATTCTCTCTCTCTCCCCTTTTGCCCCTCCCCCCGCTTGCATTCTCTCTTTCTCTCTAAAATAAATATATAAATCTTAAAAAATAAAAATAAAAGCAACTCCTAAACATCTTTTAGGGTGGAAGGAAACTGGGGGACTGGGCGGCTCAGTTGGTTAAGCATCTGCCTTCAGCTCAGGTCAGGATCCCAGGGTCCTGGGATGGAGCCCTGCATCGGGCTCCCTGCTCAGTGGGGAATCTGCTTCTCCCTCTGCCTCTCCTTCCTGCTCATTCTTGTTCTCTCTCTCTCTGTCACAAAAATGAATAAATAAAATCTTTAAAAAAAAAGAGGGAAGGAAACTAACTGAGAAACACTGAGCGGAGAGCAGTTTGCCACGCATTGTATTATGAATAAGACATTTATTGCACTAGACGATTTAGTTAACACTTTAATAATTGACAACTTATAATATTTACGGAGCCCTATAAATGCCTCTACTTAGAATGGCACATCCGTTTGAAACCCTATTAGATTGCTTTTTATTTAAGTTTTATTCTTCTTATGAGCCTCAGAGATGACTGCAGAATCATGTCTACAGATACTCAGCGTAGGGAAGGAAATATCAGTGAAAAACACAAACATTAGTGCCGTATAAAGCAGGGAGGCTCCTTAGGTGAAATTTCCATCTCGCAAGAGAAGTAAAGCATCTCTGACTTCTCAAAGAACAAATAAAATGCTTATTATACCACGGAGGCTTGCGGGACATTATCTTGGAAGTCTCTCTGGTTTTAGGCACTGTGGCTGTAATGAAATCTTATTTCAGCCTCCATGGAACTCCAGGAGCTCTTTTGCTTCATTTAAACATGAGAAATCAAGAGGAAAGAGAAGAGATTGAGCGTTCCTTCATCCCTTGGCTTCTGACTGTTATGTACGCAAGCACCACATGAGGGAGCGCCTGGACCTCAAATAGAGAAAGATTAAAACCCACCCCACGCGTTCCAGGAATGCTCAGCATATTAGCAAATTCTTAGTAAACTGTCAAAAAAAAAAAATTTTTTTTAAAGAAATTCCTGCCCCTGGATGCAATTAGAGGCTACCACACAGGATTTGATGGGCCATAAAACCATTAAATCTAAAACACTTTCTTTTTGAGCCTAAAAGGCCAGAACATTCCAAAGTGAAGTTTGGGGACTCAGCTATGACTTGACCACCTATTAAGATGCAGGTGGAACAGATTGCAGAGTAACACAAAGAGCCATACATACCCCAAACAACTGAATTAGGGTGTCGGTGAGAGTTTTCGCTGCTGAATTTTCTGGATTTTCCGAGATTAAGTGATCGACCTTAACATTGAGTGAAAGACCATTCAGCAAGAAAAATTGTCATTTCCTTTGCTCCAGACCCAAATGATGTATTTTGAAAGCTTTATTGATTTATATATTTATGTGTTGTACTAGGTGACCGAGTAGATATACATTTTCAGCATACCTATGAGGAAAATGTCCCCATTATTCTCACTTTTACCTAAATCCAGGAAAAGCATTAGATTTTCTTTCAATAAAACTTTTATTTTTTTCTGAAATGAGTGCCTTTTATGCACCAGATGCTGGACTTAACATTCCTATCATTAATCCTCACAATAGACCTGTGAGGTAATTATCATTTATCATTCTCCTCATTTGACAATGGAGGACAAGGACGCCCTTGACCAAAGTCTAGGGCTGGTCCATGATCAAGATGGGGTGTGAACCAATATTGGTTTCACTCTAGAGTCTGATCCAGTTATTTATCTTCATCCAGTATTTTATCCATTTTCATGGAGAAGAAACAACACCAAGGAGGAATAAGAAGAAAAGACAGTTCACTAAAACTTGGTCCAAAGTACATCATTAGACACTTGGAAGGGAACGCCTCTTGGTTTCATTGTAGTAAAAAAGAATCAATTCTCACCTTTATTTTCAACCTATTTCAGCTCAACTTTATGTTTTGGATGTTCTTTTCCAGCAATCAAAATTCAGTGGACATGCTCTTTCTGCATACACAACTCACAGTGTGTGCGCATAGACACACATACACACATACACACACACACACACGTATTAAAGGATTATGGACCTTCTTTGTACATATGCTTAGATATATATATAAAAATGGGTCATTTATATCTAAAGATTTTCCCCCAAAAAATGATAGATTCAGTGTTGAAATCACTTTGCACTAAGACAAATTCCATCAATCAAAAACAGCTAGTAAAAAATTAGACTCTTACTAACTGAAGACCAACATCAAATGGTATGATTCCTAGTATCTCGCACTGGAATTTAAGCTCTTGGGCAGCTTTCTTGAGAGCTCGAGATTGCTTCTTCTCAAATGATTAGTGTGCCTGATGACATTAAAGCGTGGCAGCGAGAAGTCAGTGGCTCCCTGGTGGGTCCTGACACCGAGGTTGTTAGACTGAGGAAGGTGGATTGAGGTCAAGGGCAGGCTTGCTCTTCCTTGAACCTGTCGTAAAACACATCTCGCTGTGGTGTGGTCTCCATGCCATCTGTCAGTTATGCCAGGACCTGACAACTTAATAAAATGACAGAATAATTACCTGGGGATCATTACAGTAAAGCGAAAGTTTAAGCCTAATGCAGAGTTCTGCCCCAGAAACAAAGTGGACGCAAGAAAAGAAAGACAGAGATGTCATTGGGACGAACTGTTTCTTGCAAACCTTTCCATACACTCAAAAACAGCTCGCCAAGTGAGTGACCGTGTGATCACTCAAGGTTAAACTGCTCCTGATTCAGACAATGGGCCATCTTGAAAGCACTGGAAAGATGAACTCTGGTTTCCTGGCCTTTCTTGGCACTGCTGAAATTGCTTCAGTTCTCTAAATCATAAATTAGGATTTGTTTGACCACTTCTAAGGATTTCACACAGAATTGTAGTAGAAATTTCACAACATTACTTTTCTCAGTAATCGCAAGAGTAATTTTAGACACGCAGACAATAATATTCACCGCCTCTTTAATAAGCCTGTAAATGGCAGTTCCTGTGAGAAGAAGGATGACACAGCCAGTGGATAGGCACATTTATGCAAACACTCTAGAGGGTCAGACGCTGAGTTTCGAGCCACGCAACTGCTTGGTACTTTGTCATTGCATATTTTCCCCATTGCACAATGACTTCCTGTGCAGAGGACAGAATGCATTTTCTCAACAAAATTTTCAGCACGGCTGTCTTGGTGACTAAGTTTTGCAGGAGCTTTTTAATCAAATGCACCTAAAAATAACTCTAGACACTTTCATCATGTTACCCCTTTTCCCTTTAAACACACAATTTTGGAAACTTAACTCACCTTTCCCATAAAGGAGAACTATTTTCGAAGAAATAATTTGGACCCACAGTAGCACATTGCTTAAGCATTCTGCTCTAATCTGGGAATATGATTTGACCCACACGAATTAATGCTTCAAATCATAGACATTTACTCCCACTGATAACTACAAGTTTGTATTTTCCTCTGTTGTGGTGGTGGTGGTGGCTGTGGATGAATATCATTCTCAGATGTATTATCATTCCCTCCTTGTCAAGCCTGGCGTGATAAACTTCAGTTTTATTTGGTGATTCGACATCTTATTTGCATGTGTGAGACTGTTGGACTGGACATTAAACATTCGGAAACTATTTTATAATCGGTAAATTGAGCTGCTTCAGCTTTGAGATTCTTCTCTCTCCCTCATCTTCTACCATTTTATTTTTATTTTGTTGTTTATTTTTCTTCTAAACTGAACTCTAGGAAGCTGGGCAAATTCTAGATAAGCAAGGTTATAAAATACATCTGATAATGGTGAAATGAGCCGAGGGGCTGTTACTATAATGCGATTTAATTCCTTGACTTTAAAACTAGCAAGGGATGTGCATAAGAAAATGTGGCACATTTACCTGTGCCCTCCTCGAAGGGACACCAGTGCAGAGGACAGACAGAGGCACAGGCAGGAGGTGGCTGGCAATTGGCAAGCTGGGAGCCAGTCACTTCCCATCCTATCACCCCTGGTCAGTTTGCTGTAAGGTCCTGGTTTTTGAGTAAAGAACTTGAACAGGCAGGCTTAGCATCCCCTAAAGTTTAAGTCCACAGTGGTTTTCCTGTCTTCTCTCCCCTACAAGCGGATTACCTAGATCAGCAAAAAATGTTTTCATTAAGGCTTTATGGCAAACGAGATGCTGCCAACATCTAGAGGTGCGATTGCCTTTCTTAGCCGTACGGGGGATTCTGCCAGTTTGTGCTGTTTTGAAAGCAATTTCCCTGTTCTAGCCCAGTTGAATCGTTGCACATTGGAGTTTAGGGTTCGTATCGACTCCAGAGGTGGTTGCATTTATATCTGGATGAGCTGATGTAACCCTCAGTGGTTGATTACAGGTTCCATGGTGTAGAAATTGAGTCAACTATACTGAATGGCAGTTTGGGGAGGCAGAACTACATTTGATCTGATGCCAGATTGTTACAGACCCTTGTAGCATTTCCCCACCCTAGGGCATGTGATTCAACTCTAATGAAAAAACTTTGTTGTGGGTGCATCCCAGGATAAATTGATTCTGTTAAGCAGAATGCACCAATATCTTCCACTAGCCCATAGCTGGGGCGTATGGGAGGGGCAGGATTGTGGGTGATAGTAAACAATGCTATTAAACCCATTTATTTCCATGTTATTATGTTTACAGTTTTGTTGCAAATAAAGTAGAGAAACAAAAAAAAAATGTAGGGAGAATTTTAAAATTTTTCTTCCAGGTACTATTGTTGATGGCTGACTAAGCAAATGCTGACAGCCCCTCAGATCTACTCTGCAGACCCTCCTTGGAAATCTGCAGACAGATAAGGGGTGGAGGTGGGGGGTGGGGAAAGGCATGTTTTCGTTGTGCCTCTTAGAGTATTTGCTGTTGTCTTGTCCCTGGCTTTCCAAAGGAATGTATATCCCGGGAATGTAGGAATCCTCTGCTTTGATATTCTCTTCATCTATCAGCCCTGTCACAGAGTTCCTTGGCCTGGAGAAGATTCTTCTCTCTTTTGAGAGCTTTCTTGCTTAAGGTAATGAGCATGTGACGCTATCTCTGCAGAGAGGAGTGGGTGTCTTGATCAAAACCAATGCAGGGAGAAGCGGCGCGTGGAGAAGATTCCGAGCAATGATAAGAAACCCAGGTCCTTGGCCCAACTCTGAATTTATAAGGCTACCCAGGACTTCTTTTTCCAAATAGTGTTAGGCATTCTCTCACGGAACCCTTTACAATTACATGGCTTCAGAGTTACACAGGAAATGTTCACAAACCTTGCCTCCGTGGACTGTCCAGCAATGCTACGAAGTGGACAAGATAGCAGCTGTGGTTATAGATATTTTGCAGATGATTTCATCTGCCTCATGGATGGCAAGGCTGGGAAAGTAGCTCAGGCCGCCTGACTCTCAATCCATTATATCGTGTTGTCTCTTCAAAAGATATATATTATCACCTAGGTCATTTCTCGGGCTTTACCTTCAATGCTTTAATGTCCACAACCTTACTCATGTCTCTTTTCATGATATGTGTGTGTACGTATCTCGTATGCATTTTTTATAGCAATGCATAATGTATTATTGGTGTCCCTAAATAAAGAAGAATACATCTAGAGCATTAAAAGTTTAGGTGTTTAGGTGTTTATTCTTTTATTTTTTTTTTAGATTATTTATTTATTTATTTATTTATTTAAGAGAGAACAGGAGCAGAAGGGAAGAGCAGGGAGAGAGAGAAGCAGACACTCCGCTGAACAGGGAGCCTGATGCAGGGGCTTGATCCCAGGACCCTGAGATCATGACCTGGGGTGAAGGCAGACACCTGACCTGAAGGCACCCCCCCGCCCCCGCACCTCTTAGGTGTTTATTCTTGAAAATGTATCTTAGGGATGATAAAAGAGGGAGGAAGTGGAAATAAGGAAATAGAGCTGTGGGACGTCATATAGGGTCAGTGTTTACTAGAGGGCGTGTCCTCCTGGATACTTTCTGTCTAGGATAAGCTGACTAACGAAAGCCAAGATTTTTAGAATTGGATCAACATTAGGGGCAAGAGCCGGTCTTGTCTTTACCACCTCGGATGAGGTCTCCATTTTGCTAGGAGTTGTGAAAATGCAGCATGCACCGGAATCTTGTGTTACATCCTGCAAGTGGACCACTGTCCCTTTGAAATGAAATCTGACGGTTGCTGCTTTTGAGAGCTGGAGGTCAGTTTCATTGTGGAAAATGAATAGGGAGAGAAAATGGACTTCAAAAACATTTGGCATTCAAGCCCTGGACAAGGATAACTCTAATTAGAATTTCTTAACAAAGTCTAACTATGCCAAGTCATTTATAAATTTAAAAAGCTTGCAAATTTTGTCCCCAGAAGAGTAATGTGAGCTAGAAGGGTATTATGTTTATTTCTCAGTCAAAAATGACATTTGACATATTTAGCAACCAGTACAACAAAGGACTTCACCAATTAGAAGAGATGCTTAGATGCTCATTTCTAGTGCCCTAACAGCATCCTGAAAGCCCCCAGCTCTGCCAGGCATTAACTCTTAAATTTCTGGAATGTAGCGGTGGGGGTGTCCAGGGATTCCTCAAGCAGAGAAGGGAGTGACGCCACATTAAAGGAACTCAGGAAAGACGGTCTTTTACTGCAGAGCCATGGTTATTTACCTACTGGAATAGAAGTGTTTCAATATTTTAACGGGCAAATTTGTGATTGTCTCTCCGAATGGTCCTTGCAAAATCCCAGGGTCCCTCATCTCATTCTCACATAAAGCTGTGTTGAAAACCATGGATGTAATTCATCGGTAATTTGCCTTTATCACAGCTCATAATCACAAGCGAATGGGGATCACAGCGGTCAGTAATATATGTTCCAAGGAGCATGAAGCCTTCTAAGTTTTGCTCCTGTTCTCTCCTGAGAGTAATATCTTCGCCTCAACTCATAATATGTCAGCACAGACTCTGATATTCTCCTTGCCTCCAGGAGACTCTCTCAGAGTAAGTTCATTAAATCACCAAATATTCATTAAATGCCTACAACTGGAAGCATTGGTAACTTAGGATTTTGAAGATTCCTGACTCAAAATTTCAGCCCCATGTGATTTAATCATTGAAAAATAAACCCTGGGCACCAATAACATCAGGAGCCATTAGTACCAGAGCCAGGAGACTCAGGAAATAGATGCCATGAGCTGGCCTTGTTTTTCTCTGGACATGCCTATCCAGAGGACGTGGGCAGTATGTTTGTGAAGGTTGACACTTCCTGCAAGTTTGATAGCTTATGGATTTTAATGGTCTTTGTGGCGTGTCTGTAGACGTTTCTTATGAATACAAGATCTTTCTGAGGATTTTTGATCCTTATTGACAGAATGGCTGCTCATGTACATGAGACCTTTGTGTGAACTACAAAAAGGTGTCTTATCATTTGATGGTCCTCTTCATTGTGGCAGGTCCTACCCATTGGGTTCCAGTGTCCTTGCCTTCCCAGAGCTATTGGCATGGTGGCGTCCTTCAGGGATGTGGCAAACCTACTCTTTTTGGGTGTCATGGCCCCAAAGGATTGAGGGAGTGCATTTATCTATGCTTGATAGCAGGGAGTCTTCGGGGCATCTGAGCGTTCTAGAAAGATCATTGACTTGGAGAAGTGGTCAGACGTACTGGGTTCTCATCCCACGCAGCTCTCCATCTCTGTGGGAGCTTAGTTAAGTCATATCCTCTTCAAGACATATTTTCGTTATGATAAATTAACTGTTAAGGGATCCTGACCCAATCAATGTCCCCTCGTGTTTCTTCCAAACAGCAGTAGATGACCTGGAATTTTTTTCCATGTTTATAAATCTTAATGAAAATCAGACAATGGTCTAGATGTTCATATGTGTTATTACTTAATAAAATGCGGTTTTTTAGACACTATTTTGCAAGTGATGAGTCTCTTGAGAGAATTTCTCAAAAGCCCACTTGGAGGGGACAGATGAGCGACCCATGGACAAGATCATCTCCAGTTTAGGTCTTCTTTATCTAAACTGTCACCTGAACAACAGGGATGAAAAACACCTTCAAAGGCATAGGAAGGGTAACATTTATCAAAAACAAAATCCGTTTTATTGCCATGTGAACTTTGAGTTTTACTATCAAATGATAATGCTACTATTTAAATTTCAAAGTGTGGTACAGGGGACTGGCAGCATCAGCACCCCTGGGAACTGGGCGGAAAAGCAAATTCTCAGGCCTCATCTCAGACCTGCTGAATCAGAAATTCTGGGGGGATGTTTGCACACTGTGTTTTCACAAGCTCTCCTGGGGGATCTGGCTGTCCCCTAAAGTCTGAGAAGCACGCAAGTATTTTAACCTCTCAAAGTAGCGTTTTGAATAGCACATCACTTGATTCTCAACATCGCCCGACGAGTGTCGCTTGGACAACTGCTTTTACCGCCGTTTGACATACATCAGACACACAGCTAAGTTGAATGACTCAGGGTCATGTAGTCAGTTGTATATATTTATTATTGTGTCTTGCCATGTTTGGTATTTGGCATATAAACATTATATCAGTTTCTCCTCCACTAAAGCTGATCCCAATTTTACTGTCTTTTACCTATTTTTGGTGAAAAGCCTATCACCCATGTTCTTTCAAGTTTTCTAAGACAATTGGGTAGGTGAATCTAATTTATTACTTATTTTTCACTTTCACTGTGCTCTTTTTTTTTTTTTTTTAAGATTTTTATTTATTTATTTGACAGAGACAGCCAGCCAGCAAGAGAGGAACACAAGCAGGGGGAGTGGGAGAGGAAGAAGCAGGCTCTCAGCAGAGGAGCCTGATGTGGGGCTCGATCCCAGGACCTCAGGATCACGCCCGAGCCGAAGGCAGATGCTTAACGACTGAGCCACCCAGGCGCCCCATCACTGTGCTCTTTTCTTGATATCTTGTTCAAAAGATTGTGAGGAACAACCGTCTACTTGGGATGTCTAACATAAAATACATAAAAATACAACAGAAATGCTAGAATGCACCTTGAACAAAATTTTTAAGGATAAAATTTTTAAAAGTTAAAAAGGAAGAAAAAAATTAAACTTACCCATAATTCTCTGACCTATCATTAGCAATCAGTTTGTTTAGGTTTATATACCAATAATCACATTTGTACAAATGTGGAATTATGTTGTATGTGTCCTTTTGTAGACTTTTTTGTTTTTTTTTAATATATCTTGAAAATCTTTCTGCGTCCACAAATAATGTTATTCTTTCATAACTGTAATAGAAACAGAATATGTACATATATGGAGAGAGAGAGAAAGGGAGGTGAAGGTGGGGGGATTGATTTGGGGAACTGGCTCATGCAGTTGTGGAAACTGGCAAGTCCAAAATCTAAAGGATAGGGACGCCTGGGTGGCTCATTCGGTTAAGTGTCTGTCTTTGCCTCAGGTCATGTTCCTGGGATCAAATCCCGCATCAGGGTCCCTGCTCAGCAGGAAGCCTTCTTCTCCCTCTGCCTGCTGTTCCCCCTGCTTGTGCTCTCTCTCTCTCTCTGACAAATGAATAAATAAAATCTTTAAAAAAAAAAATCTAAAGGGTAAGCTGGCAGGTTGGAAACTGAGGGAAGAGTTGATGTGGTTTGAGTCTGAAGGCAATCTGCTAACAGAATCCTCAGGGAAGGCCTTCAATTGATTGGATGAGTCTTATTCACATTACAGAGAACAATCTGCCTTACTCAAAATCCACTTATTTAAATGATCATCTCCCTTAAAGAATGTCTTCAGAGTAGCAACCAGTGTATTCAAGTAAACTCTGGGAACCATCACCTAGCCAAGCTGATACTCAAAATTAACTATCACAAAATTATTACCTTCAATGGGTATGTATCTTTCATTTTAGATAAAAACTACAGCATATCCAATCCCCCAAGTTTAGAGATTCAGGTTGTTGCCAATTTTTTCATTCTTACCCACAGCACATCTTTGGCTATTTTACTCACTTCTGTCTCCAAAATCAGTGCAGAGTGTAGAAAGGAATGAGTATTTCTTTCTTTTTTTTTTTTATTTTATTATGTTAGTCACCATACAGTACATCCCTAGTTTTGGATGTAAAGTTCCATGATTCATTAGTTGCGTATAACACCCAGTGCACCATGCAATATGTGCCTTCCTTACTACCCATCACCAGCCTATCCCATTCCCCCACCCCCCTCCCCTCTGAAGCCCGCAGTTTGTTTCCCAGAGTCTATAGTAGGAATGAGTATTTCTAACTTTCTAAAGAATTGACTTCTTATTGCCTAATGACCCTTGGAGATTCCTCTATCCCTTGAACCACAACTTGAAGGCTCTGGAGTGGGGAAAACACCAGGCTTGCCTTTATCTTCTCCTTTCTTCCTCAGCCTGCAGGTCACTGGGAACTGGAATGATGCTGAGCTCCTGGTCCACCTCCTCAATTGAGGAAGTGGCAAAGGCCAGTCCTGAGGCACTTCGCTGGCTGCAACTGTACATCTACAAGGACCGCGACGTCACCAAGCAGCTCGTGCAGCGGGCTGAGCGAAAAGGCTACAAGGCCATATTTTTGACGGTGGACACTCCTTACCTGGGGAACCGCTTTGACGATGTGCGTAATAGTTTCAAGCTGCCACCTCATCTCAGGTAACCGTGGGTCTCTGATCACCTGGGTCCCTGCACTGGTCTTCTAATTCTCTTCACTCTTGCCATGTACCAGCTCTGAAGGGTTTTTCCCCCTAATTTCCACATGGGTGCTGTGGGGAATTAGATCTTCACAAAACATTGGTCCAGAAGTATGGTTGCCAGGGATCTTGTTTAGGAATGATAGACTCTGGGTTCTAGAGGTTAGTGTATTTCTTTGTCTGTTGAAATCGAAGAGCCACCTGTTAGTTTTATTTTTAATTGTATTCGGAACAACTGTGTCTAGGAAAATTACAAAAAAGCTAAAAGAATGGAGACAAAAGAAGCCACATGTTTGATTCCCTATATCCTACTTCTTTCAGCAATATTCCTCTTTCATTGTGGTTCATCCATGGGTCAAGATTCATTCATTCACTCATTCACTCACTTATCTAAGCATACCTAGTAATCCAAAATGGAACTGTGATGGTTTTATCAGGTCATTCAGCTTGTCCATTAGTGAAGAATTGTCCTTTTTCCTGTAATATTTTAGGACTAGAATCATCTTATGTCAAAGCTAGGAACTCACGGAGTTTACTGAGAAAGACCCTCACCTCCCTATTTTTTCCCCTTTGTTTTTGCCTTCTCCCAGTTCCCCCCAAAATCTGCTCTTAAGTTTTTCACACCACTATGTGACTAACAGCTTTCAGGGATAAAGCTATCTGAGCAAGAATCTAAATCTTCATTTTAATGGAGGAAATTTTGATGATGGGATTTCAAAGCATCCGTCAGAGTATGTGAAACGATAAAGGATGCTTTCCTTGGACCCTAGACCTCATTTTACAATGGGCCGTTGCTTACTCTGTCTATATATGAAAAGAACCAAATCCAAAATCTTTCAGAATCAAATCAGCATTCCATATAAGGACACGAAGATTGTTAGAAGGTAGGAGTTCCATATATATTATAGAGTGACATGTATCTCGACCACCACATACGTCCACATATAGTCTTACATGAGTGTCACAAAGCTATTATATAGCTCTGCTGTGTACTTACCTATTCGAGTATAAACTATCGTGCATGAAATCTTGCCATTGAGCCACACGTAAATTAGCCGTGTGATGCTATCTCTGTGACGCTTCCAGGCAGGTTTAGGATATTATTTGTGTCTGTGATACCTTCAATAACCCAATGACAAAAGAGAAAGGCTCTCCCTGACAAAGCTGTCAATAAACCCATTCCATGTATCCCAGACACTGGGTTACCCAAACACCCTGTCTTTCTAAGAGAACAGAAACAAAAACAAAAGTCCTGACATATTCCTACTTCTTGCCAAATTCATCAGAAGTAGATGGCTTCAAATTTCCCTAATATGAAATCTGTATTCACCTTATTTCTCTATTTTGGTTACCTTATTTATTAGACTTTCTAAAATAATTCGTTTCCCACTATTCAGGCTTCTGCCAGGAAACATTCCTCATGATTTCCCTTTGGACATTTGAAAGAGAATCTGCTAGTCCTTTTCCTCCTCCTCCTCTCACTATTACAACTACTGACAACAACAATAACAGGGAATACAGTGGGGGTTGCTGCGTAAGAAGCACTTTCTTGTTCTGGATGACAAAACGTGTTTCACGGTGGTGTCTACTCAGACAGGGGAGATGACACAGTTGTTACTTAATTCTGGCTGATACCGCTTGCTTCTCCGGTGCCAGCTCACTCAGTCAGGAGCTGGAAGGTTGATTTGCTTTCCCCCCCTTTTCCTTTGCTCCTGGGCTCCAGCCCAGATGACGAGAAGGACCGCGAGACAAAGGCCCTTTTCAGCTGTCGGTGTGCTCACTCAGGAGTGGCTCAGCTTGTCACATCTCCCATCTGAAGATGATCGAATCATGAGCCGCACATCCAGGTTACGGGGAGCGCAGGAAACACCCCACAGCCCGGTGCTCTGGGCCCCTGGAGTGCGCACTGGCCTTGTTTGTCCTCGCGGGCTTCAGGGCAGGCGGGTGCCCTCCGGTCCCCTCCTCAGCAGCCCGCATTCGGCAGCCGAAGGCAGAGCGCACTAATGCGAGGCGCAGGCTTCCGCTCGAGGCCACAGACGACCAGAAAGCTCATCTGTTACAGCCTGATATGAAATCAGGTTTTTTTCCGCAACTGACCTGACTCATAGAAGGTGAAGCCGGGCTTTTCAGAAGTGAGGTTTGGCAGGCGGGAGAGGCAGGAAATCCAGAGAAGAATGAGTCTGTAAAGCAGTGGCTCCTTCCAGCCCTAGCTACTTCCTCTGCCTGGAAGGAGGGGCGCGGGGGAGGGTGAGCGGGGTGGGGGAGGGCCCCAACTCTCGGCACCGGGGACCAGCCAGAGTTCAGGAGTTTGGTAGTCTCTGCTTGGTTTATATGCAAAACACATGTACGTGTGTATTACGAACAGCACAGAGGTTCCTGAGACTGAGGGCGAGTAAGGGGAGTTCTCATCTGCTCTTGGAAGGAGCAAGGAGTGAGGCCAGGTCGCTAGACTGATCTCCTCAGGCTTTGAGGCAGGGGCCTTTTCCCTCCTTCTCTACCCCGTGGACATGGTGCATTTACCCTGGGTAAAGACTTGGGTTTTTCGTGTAGCACCAGGGCAGTTGAAAGGGAAGAAAAGGCATTTCCAATCATTGACTAAGATCAAGAAAATCATGACACCTACCCTTTCGGTGATTTGCCTATAGCCCCGTAGCCCTGAAATGATTCATTAATCATGAGAGCCGGAACAGATCACACAGAAAAAGATCCCACAGCCGTTGTCTTCCCAGGGCTCTGGTAATAAAAGTGGCCTATGGGGCTTTCTGTGAGCAGGACCCCATTACCTCTCTGTCCTTACCACGTGGCACCCTCACCTCCATTCACTCTTCCCAGCCTCATGAGCTGCCCTGTGGTACTTTCAACATGCCAGGCTTGGTGCCTGAGAGCCTCAGAACTGACTCCTCCCTCCGCCTTTTACGTCTTTCCTCCAATCCATGCACAACTAACTTCCTCCCTTCCTTTACACTTTCACACCAAGGATGGTTCTACCTGTCTTTCTAGTGGGAGCCCAAAATAAAAATAAGCAGTAGAGATCAGAATAGAGATACAATATGTGTGGGGACCCTGGGCAGGAGAGAGAAAGATCTGTGAAGGAGAACCGGGTACATGGGTCAACAGCCTCTAAATTGTTTGGTTTAGGAAAACATTCACAATGTAACGGTGTTAAACAAGATAGTGACCTCCCAATGACATTCATGCCCTAATCCCTGGAACCTATGAATATGTTATTTTACGTGGCAAAGTGGACTTTGCATGTGATTAAGTTAAGGGCCTTGAGATGGGAAGATAATCCTGGATTGTCCCAGTAGATTTAACATAATGAAAAGGGTCCTTAGACAAGGGAAGCAGAAGTGTCAAGAGTCAGAGGAGATACGATGACAGAAGCAGAAGTTGGAGGGATATCATCAGGAGCCAGGACATGTAGGTCTCTACAAGCTGGAAAAGGCAAGGGAATGGATTTTTCCCCAGAGCCTCCGGAAAGAAAACAGTCCTATCAACACCTTGAGTTCAGTCCCAGGAGATACATTTTGGACTTTTGACCTCCAGAAATGTAGTTTAATAAATCTGTGTCATTTTAAAGGTTGTGGTCTTTTGCTATAGTGGGAACAGGAAACAAATACAATCACAACCCTCTGCTAATTTCCTCTACAAGGTAGCTTCTCAATGAGGGCTGGTCTGATTATGATTCTTCAAGTTTCAAGTTCAGCCTCTACCAACTCACATCCTCTTATTCTGCTCTACTTTTTTGCTTTATTTTATGTAGAACTTATGTTCTAACATGCTCCGTAAGTTATTATGTTTATTGTTTATTTTCTGTCTCCCCTTGCTAGAATGGCAACCTTACCTACTGCTATACCCTAAACATCTAAAACACTGGCACATAGTAGGCACTCAAGAAGTGATGTTGAATCACTCGGAAAAAATGTACCGGATCATGTGAGATTTCCCCAATAAAACATGACTACTGAAACGTTAAACAAGACTTGAGCTCAAACTTAAAAATCCATGGCCTGGCCGTTTCTTCTAACAGCCCAGCACATTGAGGAAGAAATTAGCAGGCTATGTTCTCAATATAAGTGTTTTCTAATCAGCATTAAAGGCTGATGGCCCACGTTCCAATTTCTGTATGTATTATGAATCTCTTCCTCTCATATTGGGTTGCTATCATGGGCTCTACTGGTTATTGTTTTATGTATTTTTCCCATTATGGAGACACATAGCTTTGTCTTTAATGTCACACCATCAATACTTCTAGTAAATAATATATATTCCTCAATAATATTCATTATCATTATGGTTACTATTGTTTATTCAATGATGTTTCCCTTTCTTTAACAGTTGTTACTATTCTTATAATGCTAACTTACTAAACGCTGAAATAATTTCTGTCTTAGATTAAAAAGTATATTTGGGGGCCATTCAGGGCACAATGAGTCCCTTACAAGGCCAGCTCTTTTCCCTGCCTTTGGGTCATTAAACAGCTCAGGATTTGGAGCATTAAGTCCCAAGTCATTGTGTTATTATTTTGATGTTGCTCTTTTCCTTCCTCAAGAAATGGAATACTTCGGTTATCAGCAGCCACTTTAAGTGTTTCTTGTGTATGTGTCATAATGCGAATAAAAATAGTATTCATGGAGGTTTCCTTCAGAAGCCCTGGTAAAACACTCCATCGTGGGTCTCTGTCAAGATATCTGAAAACTTTCTCTTGGCTTCTGGCTTTGAACGACGTTTTAGAGTAACAACAAGGCTTCATTGTGCACTGAAATTTCTGCAAGGCAACATTCATTCAAGTGTTGATCTGCATTTCACCATCCAAGAATAACAACAGTTATTTATATAATTTTATCCATGTTTCTGTTTTTTCCTATCCATTTCGCCCTTCCACCCCGCCCCTGCTGAAACACTGTAGCTTGTTTGGGATGGGGGTGGGGTGCCATGCGGAGTATATACACATACAGATGTTTTTCTTCTTTTCCCCCCTGGTCTTGCTCTGGGAACCTTTTTCTTATTAACAATATTATTTAAAAGTTGGGAATTTAATATTACTTAATACCATTTCTAGGTAATGGAATAGGTCTTCATAATAAGGATATGTTTATTGACTAAATGTGTACCTTAAATCAAATTAAGACGATCACAGAATACCAAAGGCTATGATAAAATGTAAAACCCTAAATGGTTTGATAAAAAGAAATGCCTAAGTATTTCAGCTAAAATCCGAACTGAAGCTCAACAAATAAATGGGCACCAGTATGACTTTCATGAAGTTAGAATTTTCTATGATCCTTAACGGCCACCCGAGTCAATGAAACTATAGGACAAGCTGTTCAATCCCTATTGAGAAAACTTTGCCAATGGCTTGAATAGAGTTTGGTGGGATGTGAATGTTCATGCCCTTATGATGATATATATGCCACTTGAGGTACACAACCAGCTATTTCAGCTGAAAGTATACTAAGTACATTAAACCTAGTTTGTACTAATGTAAGTCTTGCAAAAAATTAAAAATAGTGTGCCTATGTACTTCTAGGTTTATATAAAAATTGTTATAGTCATTGCTCCAAAATCCTTTATATGTTTAATGGCAGAGCTAGTAGAAGATAAGACAGAGCTATGATTAAGCCAGAGGTTAATATACAGCTGTACTTTTACCCAAATTGGAGATTGGCTAGCAGGGTAATTTATAATGTGCAGAAAAGCAAGGTGAATCCAGGTCACTGTCATCATTCAAAGGCAGCCTTTCAGAGAAATGAAGTTTGCAATTGGATTTGGGTCTGTAGGCAGCTAAGTCACAGGGGTGATGCCATTGTGTATCCAGATGGTCATCTATCCAGTTAGTGATCAGAGGTGCAAGCAGAAAAAACTTTATCCCTAGTTCAGGGAACTGCCAAAATCTAGTCAGGATATCAGGATAGTAAGCCAAGAGAAAAGATTTCAGATGTAGAGTGAGCCAATAGCAGATTCTTACAAGTAAGTGAGAGAAATCCTGGTGTAAGTTGGGTCAACAAAATTAGACACAGGGAAAGACAGCAACTCAGTGGGGTTGTGTCTCAGTCTGGGTTCCCCTAGGAGGAAATTATGAGCCAATGATTTAAATGCAAGTAGTTCCTTTGGAAGAGGAAGGGAATACTGGTAGAGGAGTGGGGAAGTGGTGCAAGGAAGGAAAACAGCAAACAATGGGCATGTTACCAAGACAGCTCCAACTGCAGACAACTGAACCTTAATCCTGATGGGAAATTCTGGAGATGATGTATAACCTGTTTCAGAGTTAGCCCTCTTAGGGGTGAGGGAGCTGGGGTATTTATATGCCAACATCCTTGACACTTCAAGTGTGTTGTGTGGGTGGTTACTCAGGCTCCAGGAGCAGGTGAAAGTCACATGTATTCGATTCGCCAGAGAAAACAGAACCAGTAGGGTACACATACACACAGATTTTGAGGGATTGCCTTATGCAATTATGGAGTCTGAGAAGTCCCGCAATCTGTTGTCTATAAGCTGAAGTCCCAGGAAAGTCAGTGGTGAGTTCCAATCTAAACCCTAAGGCCTGAGAACCAGGGGAATCAATGGTGTAAGTCCCAGTCTGAGTCTGAAGGCCCAAGAACCAGGGAATGATAGTGTAAGTCCTGGTCTAAATCTGAAGGCTTGACAACCCAATGTCCAAGGTTAGGAGATGATGGATGTCCCAGCTCAAGCACAGAGAACAAACTTGTCCTTCCTCCACTTTCTTCTTGTATTCAGGACCTGAACAGATTGGCTGGTGACCGCCCACATCTGTGAGTGCTATATCATCTTTACTCAGTCTACCAATTTAATCTCATCCAGAAACTTCCTCACAGACACACTCAGAAATAATGTTTTACTGACTATCTAGGCATCCTTTAGCCCAATCAAGTTGGCACATAAATTAAGGGTCATATCACAGAAAAGGAATGAAGATCTTGGTAATTGGAAAGCTCATGCCCTGGCCAGGATTGTCTGAAAGATTGGAAAGTTTGAGTCAGCAGACAGACAGCCTCAGAGAAAACAACCTAAATGGAGGAGGGAAAAGCAAGAGCTAGCGACTCATCTGCTGGGAAATACTTCCCACTTCTCCCTGTGCCCACCACCACCACCACCACCACCATAATAGTAGGGCAGGAGAAAGAGTCTATAGTCACAGCAGACAGAAGGTATTAACTAATGTTACTGCAGTTCCAATCCCCTCTAGAATTTTGTATAAGGACATTCGAAAGTTTTCTGAAGTCAAAAGCAATCACCAAGGTGCAACTGAGATCTAAGCAGAGAGAATGTATTTAAGAGTCCAGAGACCCAGAGACCAGCCCAAACGCTGGTTTCATATGTGGGGAAATCTTGCTTTGCACTTTTGTTTTTATTTTCTATATAAAATGGAAATCATAAAGTATCAATTTTATTTTCTAAAAGTTTTCTTGGGGCGCCTGGGTGGCTCAGTAGTTAAGCGTCTGCCCTCGGCTCAGGGCGTGATCCCGGCGTTATGGGATCGAGCCCCACATCAGGCTCCTCCACTGGGAGCCTGCTTCTTCCTCTCCCACTCCCCCTGCTTGTGTTCCCTCTCTGTCTGGCTGTCTCTCTCTGTCAATTAAATAAATAAAATCTTTAAAAAAAATAAAACATAAAAAAATAAAAAAAAAGCTTTCTTAAAAATTGTGATAATATTGGTTTATGAAAGTCCTTCGTAAATTGTAATGTACCATGCAAATGTCCTTTGTTATAATTAATATGTGTTGCTGGCTGGAAATAGCATCAAATCTATTGTCTATATTCATAAACTGGCTTGAAAAGGTAGAAATATTGGAACTTGCCCATATATTTTTCCTTGAAATTGATTTATTTTATATAAACATAGCCTCAGATGCACAATAAACTTCAAGTGACCAATTAAGTCTACTTGATTGTCACATTTAGCCTGGAATCTTACACCAGAACATGGGAAATAGGCATGCAACCAATCTAGAGACGGTTGAGGAACATCTCATTGATTTGAAAAGGGTGACGTTTCATTTTTCATTGAATGAGTCATTGTAAAATTATCTCTGACTTTGAGAAGTTTCTCATTTTATGTATCTCTTTATTTCAGAATGAAAAATTTTGAAACCAATGATTTAGCATTTTCTCCTAAGGAAAATTTTGGAGACAAAAGTGGACTTGCTTCGTATGTAACTAAATCAATAGACCCATCTATCAGCTGGGAGGATATTCAATGGCTGAGGGGGCTGACATCACTGCCAATCGTTGCAAAAGGCATTTTGAGAGGTTTGTGTATTTCTCATACTGATCTTATGATTCTTTGTAGATATGATCATAATTTGTTTAAGAGAAAATAATCAGGAAAAATTAACATGGAAATCTAAGGAGGCATTCCATCTCTCAATTCTCCCTATTGATGTTAGTGAGTAAACAGTTCTTCGTTCGTATGTGATACACTTAAGAGCTGGGCTTGAAATAAGTAGTTACCTTCATGGTAACATGGGATGCTGCTGCCTTATCTTGGAGCCACCACTAAATCATGGAACTTGATAAGATCCAGGCAAAAGGTCTTGAGTTCATTGCTTTGTCTGAAAGCAACAACAAGCTGCTCTCAGACCAAGAAGAAATCCAGGGATGATATTATGACAGCCAGACCTGTTTTAAGAGCCTTTTCTATTTTTTTCCTGTTCTGCAAGTACCAGTGACTAGGACTGATTTTTGAGTGTGGCGAATCCCATATCACCTCCCTATAAAGAATGGTTGACTATGACATTAAAATACTCAAGTATCAAGTCATGGGGATTAAGAAACTTGACTAAGGCTTCCCCGGTATCCACATGTATTCAAATCCCACAGGGAGGTATAAATGACTTCAATAATTTGGAGTATAAATGTATTTACCCACAAAAATGTTTTCTTGCCTTTGAAAACATTTTTTAGTTGATTATACAGAAAACTGCCAAAAACTTATTATTTTAAATGTGAATGCTTAAGTAAGTGGCTCTGAGATGAGAGATTCTATTAACTTATCTCAGAGTCAACAACCACTTCCAATCAAAATATGTCATCAGTTTTATTTGAATTCATGAGTCACATGGCCCCTATTTATAAAGCTGTAGGCATGCCCTTGGCTTTATCTATTTAATCTTAAGTATGCAGAAATGAAGTTAAAAGAAGTGAAAGAATGGGCCCAGCAAAGCTTTTAAGTAGTGGAGGTATGTTTAAATCCAGATCTGTCTTAATCTGTGCCGTTAAAAATTATTGTTACATTCTTTCCTGTTGGTCATTGTTCTAGTTCAAAATTTCTGTGGATTATACTTCAAAGAGTAGACCTTGGTGTTAGAGACACCTTTAAACAACAGTGTCACTTACTTGACTGGTATCCATATTGTCATCCATATTGTTCGTGCTACTTCCCTCGGCTACCTTCAACTGTAGATACGAAAGAACACTAATGCAACGGTTCTGTCCCATTCATTCATTCAATCATCCATTCAGTTATTCACTCACTCAGGCGTTCATTTTGTAAACATTTATCATGCTTAGTGTGTGCTAAAGTTAAAAATAAAATAGTAATTTGAGGTCCTTAGCCAAAAGGAGAGCCCATTCTTGTAGAAGAACAGACATATAAACAAGAATTTGGGGGCAGTAAGATGTTACAGGTGCTGCATACAGATATGCACATTAGGGTGGGGTTTAAAATAGGGCATGGAGACTTGGAAGAGTGGATTAGGGAAGGTTTATTTCAGAATGAAAGTTAATGCTGGAGTTTTGCCTTGATATTGAAAGACTCAGACTGAAATAATGGTAAAATAAAGCAGTTCTGAGTAACAATTTATGAAACATGCAGACTTTAAGATGTTTGAGAACCACCGAGGTTCTTGATCAGGGAATCAACCTCATCAGATGAGCATTTTAGAAAAATCAAGCATTGTGTAATGGACCTAATGGGTGGAGGTGGCAAAGTTGTGGTCAGAGGATGTTTAAGAAATGGTTGTTGACCAGGCAAGAGATGTCTGTGGCTCAGGAAACTGAGAAGGTGTGATCAAATTAGAAAATTAATGCCATTTCAAGTATTTAATTCAGTCTCATCACAGAGGTGGCCCAGGGCAAATGACTTAAAGCACCAAAGAAGAATGATGTTTTAGTCTAGTCTCATATCTGCCTAAGTTAAATAGAGAACACATAAAAGAATGAGGTAATTTAATTTTTTAACCAATTTTTCCATTTAGGATTTCCAATATATACCATTTTCTAGAACTCTGTCCTGTAGGATATGACACAAATCTATTCCATTAGACTTCACTATCATGTGTTATGTTGCAAAATACTCTGGCTTCTAGAACTTCCTTCTGGGGTCATCTCACCTAGGACCACGACCCCCACCATCACCTCTTTCTGTTCTCACCCATCTGGGTCATATGACTTTTTTCCGTGTTGGATAATGTTTTACACACAATAGATGGCCCAAATGTTTATTGAGTAAAATCCTCAGTGCAAACTATGAGTCTATATAATTAGAGAGAGCTCAAAAGCAAAAGAAAGAGAGAGAGAGCATTTGGCATTTGAAAGGAAATAAGTTATTTATACATGTACAGTTTACATTGTCTAGTTTTTCTGTAACTATTTATTTCATTTATTTAACAAACAAGAATCATCTCCATGACAACAACTGCATCAAGTAGTGCATAAACTCAGTCTTGATGGGGGGGTGGGGGGGGCAGGGCCAATTCTGGGAAATCTAGTTCTCACTATTTTGCAGACCTTCATCTAGAAGTCACATGGGTAGACTGAGAGTCACCCATCCTCTTTCATTGTCCTTTGACCAGAAAGGTATAGATTATGTTTGCAGGAACATGAAATCATGGGGAGCTGGAAAGATCTCAACGGAACATCCCCCCTTACCACCATTTGAAGAATTGTATCTTAACGAATGCAAATTGAAGTGCAAGATGTAATAACCTCTTGCTGTGGTTAAGCTCTGCCCTTGGAAAACTTCAACACAGACTCCAAAGGAATATTTGAGTTAGGATTTGGTCTTTGCTTAAACTTATGCTAATAAACAAATGGCTTTATGAGCAAAGGCATAATGCTTTTCAGAGTTGTTTAAAAATTTTAAAAAAATATTTTAAAACTATTCTGTGGTATTTCCATAGTAGCTTTTTGTTTCTCAAAAACTGTAACTAGCTCTTTTCCTATATACGTTTTTTTCAAGACACTCTCAAAGATATTCACTCAGTGTTTCCAGATTGTGTTCAAAACTGCTGCCATGCATCTAGGATTTAGTTACTAAATTCCTGTGAGATAGCAGAGCCCTGAGTCAAACGCTCCAAGGGCTTAAGAGTAAATCTTGAGTACTTACATTTCACTTTGGTATTTTCAATTAAATATAGAAATATTATATCAATAAGATAGCAAACACTGCTAACCCCCACTGACTGTTGTAATTGTCAATCAATTAATGTGTTAACTGGCAAATTAACATATGTGGAATGCCATAGCAGTAAACTTTAAGGATTAATGAAATTATCAAAGATTCATGAACTTTTTGCTAAGTCAGAACATTTTCACCCTCCT
Source organism: Ursus maritimus (assembly GCF_017311325.1). Taxonomy (NCBI): domain Eukaryota; kingdom Metazoa; phylum Chordata; class Mammalia; order Carnivora; family Ursidae; genus Ursus; species Ursus maritimus. The sequence continues at coordinate 15,510,697 of NW_024424675.1, forward strand.
GTTAAGGCTACATTGCTTTTCTCCCTGGGTTAAAATAAAATGTAAAACTTTGGACGGGGTTTCATAGGCAGTTAATGAGAGGGGTTCATATCTGGTCATAAATTATTCTTATTTTGCTTCTCTGGATACTCATGATCTTATTTTCTGAGGAAACCATTCCATCACTTCCTCCTACATTCCCAGCACTGCCTAGAAGAACCTGGAAAACCACTTGAAATGATAGGAGATAACAAACTGTTGCTTAAGTAGCGCTTACTTCAAATGAGAGGCTCTTTATAATCATAATCCTGACTAGGATGACAATATATTGTTATAGACAAAACTCAAACAAACTTGCCAAAAGCATCCAGCAAACGAATATCCTTCACTTACTCATCTGAGCTTACACTTCCTGCACCATCAGATGAAATTTTTAGTAACGGTTAATATTTACCTGAGCTTTCAACACGTGTCAGGCTCTTTCTAAACGCTCACTCAACTAGTTTAATCCACAGGCCACTCTTATGTGAATTATTATCCCTATTTTATGGTTTAGGACACCGACGCACAAAGAAATTAAGAAACTTGCCACTTACATAGTGAGCAAGTAACAGATACAAGATTCAAATCCAGGTGGTCGGATTACTAAGCCTAAACAGCTAATAATTTTTTCATACTGTATAAGATCAGTTTTTTGATAATTTTCAATTTCTGAAAACATAGGTTGTAACTAATACATTTTTATTTTTTTATTTTTGATTTGATATATGGTATTATGCACACAATTAGATAATCAGAGCAAACCTCCCCAATTCTAAATACATTTTACATTGTATTAAGACCATATTTTAGAGAACCAGTTTCCCAAACATGTTTAGATGATAATATATTGGGCTTCTTGTTCCAAACGATGGACTGAGTACGTATGTCCCCTCTCATCAAAGCCATGATGCCACTGAAATTAAAGTATGGAAATACAAAAATACATAAGTCTTATGACAGCAAAGCAAAGGAAAATGAAGGGCACACACAACAGAGAAACTTCGAGAAATTTATGAGAGAAAAAAATGTAAGGGAATGTGTTGATAGGAGGAAAATGCGAAGAAAAACTGCCCCTCCAGATACACTCAGAGAGCGCCCTGGAGATGCTGGGGGTATTCTGTAATGGGTGCTGGAGAGGCGCTAGATGTCTAGTCTGCAGGTGTGACAGAGATGGCAGATGAGAAGTAGAGAAGAAAGCCAGGGGATTCACAGGAGCTCTGTGAAGCTCTTACAACAGCCAGCCATCCTGTCCTCCCTCATCACCTGCGCAACAACGGGCAACGTGGCATAGTAGCTCGATCCTTTCTAAAGAAATGAATGGATGGCTGGGACAACCTGAGAGTAGATAAAATTTAAAATATGACATGATGCTGTTCTCAATTCTGACACATGAGGAGTTCCTGGTCCAGTAGCCCCTTAGTTAACATTCCTTGTCTTGTCTCACATGGAGCTCCAAGAGTTTCTACTCCAGGCAAAGACTTGGAAGGAATGAAAGTGATTTACAAAACAGTCCAGAGAGCCAAAGCAGTTCCCCAAATCTCTCTTCCTTAAATATAAATGGAAAATGTAGCATCATAAGGCATGTCCGAAACACCAAAACATAAAAGACCAAGATAAATCTACAGAAAAGCCAATCCCAGAGGAAAGAGATAAAATAAGACAAAAAAAGAACTTAAAAAATTCCAAATGATAGACTCAGAGAAGTTGGAAGTATACTTAAATAAGAAGACTCTGCCAATGAAAAGAAAATCAGAATATGAAAAAACCATTCTCAAAAGATTAAAAACATGATTTCTAGAATTCAAAATGAAGTTACTGATTTAATGAGAGAGTCAATGACATTTCCCAAAATATAAAAGAACAAGACAAATGGAAAACATGATTAAATGAAACAGAGTCTTGAAGACCCTTTAAAATGTCCAATATGCAACTGATAGGGCCTTCAGATAGAAAAATAAAGGAAAGAAGCAAGGAAGAAATTGTCAGTGTTTGAATGCTGGAGACATAAGTCATTAGACTGAGAAAACAAATCATAATCTACTACATCCCTAATGAAATTTCAGGGGGGAGGGATGGGTATAAAGAAGGAAAACAAACATAAAACAGGTTACTTACAAAGAACAGGAGTCAAACGTCACCAGTCTTCTTGTCGGCAACAATGGGCACTAGAGGATGGTGGAGCAATGTCTTAAAGGTTCTAAGGAAAAGGATTTTCAACCTAGAATATTATACCTAATCCAATCACCAATGACAGAGTTATTTAGATGCTCTCTAAGTTACCTCCCATGAGTCCCGTTTTAGAAGCTTTCAAAGGAATTAACGTACAACACACAAATGAAAACTTACACCAATGAAGTCAGCAATTAGACTTCAAGAGATTCAACTCACAGAGAGTAGGAGCAATGCTTAGGATGAAGGTCAGCTGTCAACCTTGAGAGTAATCAGAGCAGGATAGAGAAAGAAGATAAAGGGCTCAGGGAGGATGTCTCCAGAGGGAAAAGACAATGATTTAAATAGATTAGATAGGATAATTGGAAAGTTTGAAGAACTTGAGGATACTCCTTTTAAAAAAATATATTATTTGTTTATTTATTTGAGAGAGGGAGAGAGTGTGCTTATGAATGCAGAGGGGAGGGGCAGAGTGAGGGAGAAAGTCTCAAGTAGATTCCTAGCTGACTGTGGAGCCTGATGCAGGGCTCGATCTCATACCCCAAGATCACAACCCACACCGAAACCAAGAGTTGGTTGCTCAAACGACTGCAACACCCAGACCCTCTAGAATTTGAGGATAGTCTTAAGGCTCATGGTAACTGGAAAAAAAGCTGGGGGGAAGGCAATTAGAAATCCAGGAAAATAAAGCTGTGAAATGAGACATGTATGGTCCAAGTATGAAGCAACGTTAAAATTTAAAATATGAATCAATCGATGGGGTCAGGGGGAAAAAATCATCTCTCAACCTTGGTGCTAGGGCCTTTTCCCTGTGGGTGACTCAGAAGTTTCCATGACACCTCACGATCTGCAATGCATGCTTGGATTAAAACAGATAGGCAAAACAGTGTCATAGCAACATTAGACTTTCTATTTATTTATTTATTTATTTATTTATTTATTTATTTATTTATTTATGTTTTTTTATTATATTATGTTAGTCACCATACAGTACATCCCCGGTTTCCGATGTAGAGTTCGATGATTCATTAGTTGCGTATAACACCCAGTGCACCATGCAGTACATGCCCTCCTTACTACCCATCTCCAGTCTATCCCATTCCCCCACCCCTCTCCCCTCTGAGGCCCCCAGTTTGTTTCTCATAGTCCATAGTCTCTCATGCTTCATTCCCCCTTCTGATTACTCCCCCTTTCTTTATCCCTTTCTTCCCCTACCGATCTTCCTAGTTCTTATATTCCATAGATGAGAGAAATCATATGATAATTGTCTTTCTCTGCTTGACTTATTTCACTTAGCATTATCTCCTCCAGTACCGTCCATGTTGTGGCAAATGTTGAGAAATCGTTCTTTCTGATAGCTGAGTAATATTCCATTGTATATATGGACCACAACTTCTTAATCCATTCATCTGTTGAAGGGCATCTCAGTTCCTTCCACGATTTGGCTATTGTGGACAATGCTGCTATGAACATTGGGGTGCATATGGCCCTTCTCTTCACTACGTCTGTATCTTTGGGGTAAGTACCCAGTAGTGCAATGGCTGGGTCATAGGGTAGCTCAATTTTTAACATTTTAGGGGACCTCCATGCTGTCTTCCAGAGTGGCTGTACCAACTTGCATTCCCACGAACAATGTAGGAGGGAGACTCTTTCTCCACATCTTCTCCAGCAATTGTTGTTTCTTGCCTTGTCTATTTTTGCCATTCTAACTGGCGTAAGGTGGTATCTTAATGTGGTTTTGATTTGAATTTCCCTGATGGCTAGTGATTTTGAACATTTTTTCATGTGTCTGTTAGCCATTTGTATGTCTTCATTGGAAAAGTATCTGTTCATATCTTCTGCCCATTTTATGATTTGTTTATTTGTTTCTCACGTATTGAGTTTGAGAAGTTCTTTGTAGACCTTGGATACCAGTCTTTTATCTGTAGCATCATTTGCAAATATCTTCTCCCATTCTGTGGGCTGCCTCTTAGTTTTTTTGACTGTTTCCTTGGCTGTGCAGAAGCTTTTTATCTTGATGAAGTCCCACAAGTTCAATTTATCTTTTGTTTCTCTTGCCTTTGGAGATGTGTCATGAAAAAGGTTGCTTTGGCCGATGTCGTATAGGTTGCTCCTCTAGGATTTTGATGGATTACTGTCTCACATGGAGGTCTTTCATCCATTTGGAGTTTATTTTTGTGTATGGTGTGAGAGAGTGGTCAAGTTTCATTCTCTTGCATGTAGCTGTCCAATTTTCCCAGCACCATTTATTGAAGAGACTGTCTTTCTTCCACCGGATGTTTTTTCCTGCTTTATCAAAGATTAGTTGCCCAAAGAGCCGAGGGTCCATTTCTGGGTTCTCTATTCTGTTCCATTGGTCTATGTGTCTGTTTTTGTGCCAGTACCATGCTGTCTTTGTGATCACAGCTTTGTAGTACAGCTCGAAATCCAGAATTGTGATGCCCCCAGCTTTGTTTTTCCTTTCAACAGTTCCTTGGAGATTCGGGGCCTTTTCTGGTTCCATACAAATTTAAGGACTATTTGTTCCAGTTCTTTGAAAAATGTCATCGGTATTTTGATTGGGATAGCATTGAAAGTGTAGATTGCTCTGGGTAGCATGGACATTTTAACTATGTTAATTCTTCCGATCCATGAGCATGGAATATTTTT
>NW_024424675.1:15517402-15595786 GCF_017311325.1 Ursus maritimus
TTTTCGTTCTCATTGGTCTCCATAAATGGTTTAAATTGATTTTTGATTTCCTGGTTTATCGAGTCATCCCTGAGCAGGATGGTTCTTAGTCTCCAAGTGTTTGAGTTTCTTCCAAATTTTTCCTTGTGGTTGAGTTCCAATTTCAGAGCGTTGTGGTCTGAGAATATGCAGGGAATAATTTCAGTCTTTTGGTATCAGTTGAGACCTGTTTTGTGTCCCAGAACATGGTCTATTCTTGAGAATGTTCCATGGGCATTAGAATAGAATGAGCATTCTTTGGTTCTGGGGTGTAGTGTTCTATATATATCTATGAGGTCCAACTCGTCGAGTATGGCATTCAAAGCTCTTGTTTCTATGTTGGTTTTCTGCTCCCGTGCTCTGACTATTGCTGATAGTGGAGTGTTGAGGTCCCCTACTATTAACATATTTTTATCTACATGTCTCTTTATTCTGGTTAAGAGTTGGCTTGTGTATCTTGCTGCTCCCCCGGTGGGGGCATATATATTTATAATTGTCATATCCACTTGTTGGATACATCCTTTAAGAATAATATAGTGCCCTTCTGTGTCCCTAACTATAGTCTTTAGTTTAAAATCCAATCTGTCTGATATGAAAATTGCTACCCCAGCTTTCTTTTGAGGTCCGTGCGCCCTTGTTTTATAGGGATCTTAGGGATGTGGGCTTCTTGATTTTTCAGCCTGCCTTCTGTGTTCTGGGGGAGGGGCCTGCCGCGCCGATACTCAGGCAACCCTGTTTGGGTAGAGTCTCCGCGTCCCCTGGGAGGGGGGATGGGGATGGGCACGCTGTGAGCCGGTATTTCCAGGCTTTTGTTCTCTTGTGGCTTTCCCTGGCGGTTTGTTGTGCCTCTTCTGAGAGTCAGAGCAGCAGAGGCCGAATTGTCACAGAACAGAGGGATTGCGGCCCGTTCTCCACTGATGTTCTGGCCACTTTAACTCTGTTACTGTTGGTGCTGCTCAACCCTGCAGCGTCCCGGGATGTGCGCCCCACACCTGGCGTCCCTGCCCTCACTTCCAGGGCCGGCGCATCTCTGTCCTTTGTGTTTCTAACACCGCCAGCCGCCCCGCGCGCTCCCGGATCTCCCGGTCTCAGTCTGGATCCAGTGAGCGCACCGGGATTCCGGTGTTCCGCGAGATGCCTGGTGGCGCGATCCCAGCTCATGGTCTCAGTCTGCTGTTTTGCGGGTGCCGTCCGCGAGTCCGCCCGCTCCCCCGTGCAAGTGGCTACTGCTTCCCGGCGCCCAAATGCGGCAGCTCCCTCCCCCTTCCGTTTATCTTCCGATATCTGTGCGCGGTTTCATGGCTCCCCGCTTTGTACCTCAATACTCAGCGCTGGAGATGTTCATTTGTAGAGATCCAGGTGCGTCTTCCTGCGTCTCAGGCTGGTTCCGTGGATGTTCAGGCTGGTCTGGTACCTATCCAGCTCGACTCGGGGGACCGGCTGAAAAAGGGGTCCCCTACTCCTCCGCCATCTTAACTCCTCCCGAGATCCGAACATGGGCTTTTTGAAAGGGAATAGGACTCTGAGAACAGACTAAGATTTTTTTTTTTTTTTTCCAGCAGGCAAGTCCCTTGAGGGGAGGGGAAGCAGTTCAGGGGGCAGGAAAGAGAAGATCCTTGAGGTGGCACTCACAACAACACCCAAAGGACCTCTGCACCCTCACTCCTGGGCCCAGAGCCTCCTTAGGCTTTCTGTGTGAGGAGTATGGAGCTAGATTTTATATTTAATATGAAATAAATGCAGAATATCGATCAGATATTGAGTATATAGCAAAATGCATAACATGGCACAGGCTTAGAGGAAAACAGATAACATGCAAGGCAATTAGGTGGGAAGCACTGGCAATTCATGTAGCAAAACACCTTTCATACTCTTTCATTGGATTTTATGATTCCTCAAGCATTCCTTAAAGGTGAATCCTAACAAGACCAATATCACAACGGACATGATGTCTAGGTCAGCACTGGCTGCCTCACAAAATGCCATAGACTGTGGGCCTTTCACAGCAAACATTTGTTTTCTCATAGCACTGGAGGCTGGAAGTCTGAGATTAGGGTTCCAGCCTGGTCAGTTTCTGGTGTGAGCTCTTCCCTTAGGTTGTGGAGGCCACCTTTTCCCTTTGTCCTTACATGACCTGTTCTTTGTGTGAGCAAGGCTTGGCGGAGGGGGCCAGCAAGCTCCCCGATGTTTTCTTATAAGGGCACCAATACCCTCAAAAAAGCCCCACTATCATGACCTCATCAAATCCTACTGACTTTCCAAAGGCACCATCTCAGGATACTATCACATTGGAGGTGAGGGTTTCAACATATGAACTTTGGGGAGGGGGGGTCACAAACATTCAGTCCGTAAAACATGAGTTTAACATTTTCATCTACTTATAATGTTAGAAGAAAAAGAATAACTAGCATCCTTTTTAAAAATGTGAATATTTAAAACCAGCATTCAATAAAACATAGCTTGGAAAAATGATGTTTTAACATAAAACTTTAAAATAGTTAGAATTACAGATTCCTTTATGAGTCCTTTTAAAATTATTCTTTGTTAGATCTGCCCTTGATTTCCATTGCTGAATTTATGAATGTATACAATGTTCTGTATCCTTCTGGTTACATCTCCTAAATCTGATTTTCACCACAACCTTAGACCAAGTATTTTTGAGTGTTAAATTTGAGAACCAGTGTTACTTTCCTGATTCTGTTAGCTAATGGTTTGTTATTGGGAGCATGCAGAAAATAAGAGTTTAAAATATAAAATATAAAAAATGAGTTGGAAATTTATTTGAGAGAATGTTAATCTATTTCATTTTTTATTTATTTTTTAAAGATTTTACTTATTTGAGAGAAAGAAAGAGAGAGAACACAGAGGAAGTGGGGGAAGAAGAGTCCCCACTGAGCAGGGAGCCCTGACATGGGGCTCGATCTCAGGACCCTGAGATCCTGACCCGAGCCGAAGGCAGACACAACCAAATGAGCCACCCAGGCGTCCCTAATCTATTTTAAAACCATATTTTCAGAAGTCAATATATTTTGAAGCATGATTAGAGACATAGCCTATAAGTTTAATTTTTGTATATTTTTATATACTTCAATGGGCAAAGTACATTTAATTATAGAACAATATAACTTAAGATAATTATTGAAGACATAACTTTGTATTAAAGAATGGTTTTGGAATAGACTTGTTCCCTCCATGTTACGCTCCAGGTGTTTGCCACTTATGTATTCTTTTATGCTATCCAACTTGCAGAGGAATAATTCTGCTAAAGGCTAAATGGTATGATCTTGTTAATAATTATAAAAACACTTAACAGGAGTACTCCCTTGTGAGAACAAATACATTTTAACTGCATATCAATTTGCTGTCTACTGAAAATTTTATGTCATGATTCAATTGTTAAAAGTGCTAACATTTTGGCCAAGGAAACTGTCGCTACTATTCTAGACCTTAACCGTTGGTGTATTTCTATGCGAAAGGTTCTGAGCAAGGTGTAGATGTGCGAGGTTAGGCTCCCTTTTACTGGGATCTTTCACCTTCTAAACCCAAGCCTTCTGTTAAGTTGCCTTTTTCATACAATGGCTGTCTTGCTCTTTCCAGGTGATGATGCCCGGGAAGCAGTTAAGCATGGCTTGAATGGGATCTTGGTGTCGAATCACGGGGCACGACAACTTGATGGGGTGCCAGCCACTGTGAGTTTCAGCAAATGCTGCGATTTCCCTTTGGAGTTCTCATTTCCATCACAGTTTGACTGTCTCTGTGTCTGGCTCTTTTCTGTGTCTTTTGTGGGTGAGAACATTCACGGTAAAGTGTGTGCAAATAGATGAGATCTTGGCTTTTAAATTTCGTGGCATTTATCTGCTTGCATTAGATCATTCATTCATCCAATACATTTATTTGTAAACTTTATAAAATTCACTGTGAAATAATAAGTCCTTTGTGGGCAGGGGTTATTCTTGTTTTCATAGGTACATGGAAAGGTATAATGTAAATTAGAGTATGAAAGAAATGATTACGTCATGAGAATCCGAGAAGAGGAGCTAACAGACAGCTGTAATTATAAAGGGCTTGGGTGAAGTTTGAGATCATTGGTACAAGAAGTCAGGAGGAGGGGAAGACTGAAATTTCTTGTGGATGTGGGGATTGAGAAGCAGCAGAGAGAGGGTCGGTGGGGGGGGGGAAAGGAATAGTATCGTCTGGGGAACTTTAAAGAATCCTGATTCACAAGCTGCACAATAGATCAATTCATCAGAATATCTGGGGGCGGAGGGGGGGCAGAGGCACCAGTATTTTTTAAAGCTACCCATGAGATTCCAATGTGCATCTATGGTTTTTCAGACACTGTACACACTGTACCAGGCAAATCAGAATCCAGAGTCTAGATACAAAGGTAAGCCAAACTGGCTTGAAAGCTGTGGGACTGGATTAAAACTGTGAAGGAGAGCAATTAGCCCCAAGAGGGTTATCAGATGTTATCAGAGTCATTCAGTCATAGTTATTATACGGATGGCTTTAATTGGGATGACCAATGAATTTATTCATACAACTATTTGTACAGTGTTTGTACGGTAGGACAAATAGTTTTGTCAAGTAGTAGTGGATTACTCTTTCATTGAACTAGCAGGTTGATTTAGATAAATCCAAAGACCAGTTGTGTGGGCCTTAGGACAGACTAAATGACTGCCGGGGAATATCGGATGGCCTGTATCTGTACTCACAGTTTTTCCTAAAGCACTAAAGGTAGGAATGAACCTCATGTAGGATCACAGTCCAGAATCAAATCACAAAACTGGGCGTTTTCAGTCCTTTCCAATTCAGGTTTACTTATTAGAGACCCGTCTTCTTCGGTGATGTTAAATGTCGCCGGCAGGTAAAGAGAGGTGGAGAATGGGGGCGCCTGGGTGGCACAGCAGTTAAGCGTCTGCCTTCAGCTCAGGGCGTGATCCCAGCGTTATGGGATCGAGCCCCACATCAGGCTCCTCCGCTATGAGCCTGCTTCTTCCTCTCCCACTCCCCCTGCTTGTGTTCCCTCTCTCGCTGGCTGTCTCTCTCTCTGTCGAATAAATAAATAAAATCTTAAAAAAAAAAAAAAGAGAGGTGGAGAATGAAGACCTCCTCTGGGCAGAGAGGAGAAGTTGGTCACAGCTCGAGGCTCTTTTGCAGATTTATGCATCTCTTGTGTCTGAAGACATAGACTTAGTGTGTCGGCCAAATTAAGTTTGTTTTCTAAAAATAAAATCTAAATCTACTGAAATCAAATCTAACTAGATTTTAAGGGGAAAATATCTAAATGGTGTGATTTATTTCCCTCTGGCTGAGGGGATATGGAAACTTATCTAAAAGGGCTTTTTGAGCTGTGGTCTCGGAGACTGTTTTAAAAAAAACAATGACACTCCCCTTTGCAAGCTGTGGGAAGAGAGGAGACGCTTGCTTGGGTTTTGCCTCATACTCTAGAGCACGTTTGAGGCCCCCGATGGTGAGAGAAATGGGAGATTAGATTCGGTTTACGGTGAAGATATTTTTCCCTCAGTGTGTAGGTTTTGAGATGAGCAAACAGTTACAAATTAAGCTCATGTCGATGTCCTTACACTCAAGGTCATAATGTGGCCAAGATTGCTCTTAAAGAGGGTTGCCTGGCTGGCTCAGTGGGTAGACCGTGGGATTCTTGAGTTGGGATTGTGAATTCAAGCCCACGTTGGGTGTAGAGCTTACTTGGGGGGGAAAAAAAGATTGCTCTTGAAGTAATTAGGGAACAAAATGACGGTGTCAAATTCATTTTCAAAATCCACAGTTCTGAAATGTCTCAAACTGGGGTCTAAAAACAGACTCTCTGGAGTCTTTGAACCCTAGAAGTATTTTTGTTTTAATGGTTTTCATTTTGTTTTGATGCTAACTGGACCCATATACTTTGAACTTAAAAATATGGCATTTTTTCTAGTGAAAACGTTCAACTATAAAAATTTTCATAAAGTAATATTTGGGTTGTTCAGTCAGTGGTTTCCAAAATTGAGTCCCTGGGCATGTTCTATGAGATCTGAAGAGATTTTATGTTTCCTTTTATTTTTATTATTTTTATTTATTATTATTATTTTTTTTTTTATTTTTATTTTTTAGAGAGAGAGAGAGTGACTGGGGGTGGTGTGGGAAGCAGAGGGCAAGGGAGAGAGACAATCTTAAGCAGGCTCCATGCCCAGTGTGGAACCCAATGTGGGGCTCGATCTCATGACCCCAAGATCATGACCTGAGCCAAAATCTAGAATCAGACACCCAACCCACTGAGTTACCCAGGTGCCCCTATTTTTCCTTTAAAAGGGATCCATGCAATTCTATCTTTGACAAAAACTTGATGTATCAGTTAGCTTTTGCTGGGTAACAAACCACTCTGAAAGTTACTGGCCAAAATTCAATAGCTATTAGTCATGTCATAATTTTGTGAGTTGCAATTTGGGCTGAGATCCACTAGAAAGTTTTTCTGGTCTTGGCTGGGCTCACTCATATGCATGTGGTCAGCTGCTGGGGTGAATAGGATAGGCTAGTGTGGGGTGACTTCAGCAGGGACAGTTCTGTGTTGTCTCACATCTAGCATGTTAGGTAGGCTGGTTCTCATGAGATGGTAGGTTTCCTAGAAGGTACGTGCAAATGTACAAGGCCTTTTGAGATTGTAGCTTCTCTCTGCTCTGTTTTCTCTACATTCTAGTGGTGAAAGCAGGTCCCAAGGGTAGTTTAGATGCAAAGGATGGGGAAATAGACTCTTCTAGCCTCATTTCTCTCCTCTCTGGGAGGAGCAGAAATATCATGTTGCAGGGAAATGAAGATAAGGAGGGAAATAATTGTAGCCATTCTTGCAATTGCAAACAATCAGTCAAGCCTACAGGAACCAGTGATTTTCTAAGGGTGCTTAGTAGGAACCCCATCCAGGGCTGCCTGGTAAAGTATGATTGGTGGGGTGGGGTAGAGAGTCAGGGCAGATTTCTGGACAGTAACCTGAACTCTGACTCTTCTTGCTTTTAACTAAAGCAGCTCTGGCTTTATCTGCTTTTGTCTAGTTCAGTTGCTTTGGTTTGAAAACTTTTTTTTTTTTTTTTTTTTTTTTTTGAGAAAGAGAGAGAGAGAGAGTTGGTTGGGAGGGGGCAGAGGAAGACGGAGAGAGAGAATCTTAGGCAGACACAGGGCACAATCCACAATCTCACAACCCTGACATCAGGGCCTGAGTCGAAACCAAAATTCAGACACTTAACTGACTGAGCCATCCAGGCACCTCGCTTTGGTTTGAGACTTTAAAGTGTTCCATGCCCAAAACATGAGCAATAGAGAGTATACCAATGGATGTTATGGGAAGATAGAAAGGTGGGCCCTCCCTGTGAGTAGTTTTGTGGGACAGGGAACATCCTGGAAGAGTGTGACTTGAGCAGGAATGGGAATAATCTCTTTGTGAGTCACAACCCTGTGGGATTCTTGCTGGCTCCCTTAGACCGTCTGGCATTGTGGCTTGAATATACAGGGTCCTCAATAAAGTGTTTGCTAAGTCAGTGAATAGATGGATGAGTTAGCCAGTACATCGGGATCTTAGTGTATTTTCCTGCAGATTAACCCCACCGGAGGTGAGCCCACCATTCGTTGTCTGAAGAATCACGAAGGAAAGAAAAGCCAAAATGAATGGTCTCTCCGACGTGTAGCAAGCTGGAAAGAGGAAACATAACAGTCGTAAAATAGTGGATTTGTCTAGTGTATTTATTTATTTAATCTCCTCTGATCAGAATTATTCTCTGAAATATACACCCATTAAAACTGCAGCTACCGAAAGAAAAAGGGGGAAGATAGAAACGTTCGGCAATGGATAGAACATCCTTGTCCACAAACACACAAAACACCAATCTGGGTTCCGTTATATAGCCCAGAATTCACGTTTTAAGTATCCCTGTTAGTTTCCTTTTAGGCCAGGTTGGGCGTTGGAAATAACGTAAACAGACTTGATTTGCGTGACTTTGAAAATGTGTATTGAACCCAGGCTAGCTAATATTTTTCTTTGGTTTTGGTTTCAAATGGGGAAATACGCTTAATTATAGCTTGCATCATCTCTTGGAAATTGTAGCATTTATATGTTGATGTAACTTGCCTGACTGTAAAAGGAGGACTATGTTTAGGTAAAGGGACATATGTAAATGGATCCAAAGCATGTTTGGCAAGGCAGAAAAGCCAAAAGGAAAAGGGGAAAATCACATTACCCGCCAAACACTTACGGGCTGCGCGCCAAAAGTTGCCTTCACTTCCTCCAAATCCGTAGCCGGGTTTGGTCTTCAGCCTTTTACATAAAACTCTCTTTAAGTTGAGCCTCTACAATTTGGGGGGAGAAGTGGGAAAGCCTTTGAGTGATTTCAACAGAATTAATGTCTAGAAAAACCACACTCGGATGCATGGTCGCTTCTTCAGCAGGCATCTTACATGGGAATCAGACTTAATTTTATACTCAAATATTTGGGAATGAATGTGGGTAATTTCTACAGATTTTGACTTACAGGCCACCTTGAGAATTGCTTCCATTCACAAGTGCAAAGATTTACGTAAAATAGACAACTGTGTCAGCTATTAGTTATTAACTCTGTTGGCTATTAGCCAACTCTACTAGCGATTGCCACATGATGTTACGAAACAACAGATTCCAAAGTCAGTGATTTAAATCAACAGTCGTTTATTCCCGTGAAACTTTGTGTCAACTGGCCGGGGCGAGGGAGGGGCAGTCTGCTGATCTGGACTTGGTACTGGTTAGGTGGCTGTGCTCCAAGTTTCGTGTCCAGCTGGGCTTAGCTGGGCTAACTCTGCTTCCTGAATTCCTGAGTATTTACTCTGGGGGCCCAGCTAAAGGGAAAGTAGTGCCCAGGGGGTGGTCCTCTCATGGTAAGTGGCACAGGTGCCAGAGAAAGTTGACATGCATGAGGTCCTTTAAGGTCTATGCCCAGAAATGGCACTCTGCCATCTCTGCTCACATGCTATTGGCCAAAGTAAGTGGCAAGGCCAAGGCCAATGTCAAGGAGCAGGCCAGTGCCCTTTAGCAGGAAATACTGCAAAGTTACCTTGGAAAAAGGAGGGGTTTCAGAGTGGTGTGAAGGATCAGGAACCATATTGCAATCCACCAGATCAATCTCTATGAATCTTTTGTATTCTCTGCTGCTGATACAAGCCCATCATCAATTGTCAATCAAGATGAGGACCTTTAAGGTACCTGTGGTCATACTACTTTTAAAGCAAGAAAAATATTTTCATAGAGAGTTCTCTAATATATGGCTGGATACAAAAGATCTTGGTTGGGGAAATCAGGTTTTTCATTGCTAGCCCTGCTTGCATTTTTATACACCACTTCCACTATCCATTAAGTATTAATTTTAACTAATTTTAACTAATTATAATTGATCAATTGATTTTTCAAGGGTAAATAATGCACAAAATAATTTATATGAGCAAGATACTTCTATGCATTTTATAAAGCATAGCTCTAAAAGGTCATTACGTGTACTAAAATTTTGTTTATGTTTTTAAAAATCATGATCTTTGAATTTGAACATCAGGAACGGAAAAAAAAAGTCTTGAACTTCGAAATAAAAATAAGCCACTCAGCTCCAAATTTAGTTGGTGTTTTAGGTACTGACATTTGCACCCTTTTTCTTCCAGGAGGGAATAATTGTACAGTTGATTCCAAACCTGCTTAACTTCTTTCAGGCTAAACCCTCGTCAGATGGTCAATGGCCATGGGGGTTGAGCTGGGTACACTTCAACATGCGTGACATCACATGATTGACCTCTCCTCCCTGCAGATTGATGCTCTGCCGGAAATCGTGGAGGCCGTGGAAGGGAAGGTGGAAGTCTTCCTGGACGGCGGTGTTCGGAAAGGCACTGATGTTCTGAAAGCTCTAGCCCTGGGAGCCAAGGCTGTGTTTGTGGGGAGACCGATCATCTGGGGCTTGGCTTCCCAGGTAATTGGAGGACAATGAAGTAAACATATAAAACAGAACAACAGTGAGATAAATGCATGAATCGAGTCAGACAGACTTACCCCAAAGATTTGTTATCTTTTACTTGCTTAGGGAGAGAAAGGTGTTCAAGATGTCCTCGAGATATTAAAGGAAGAATTCCGACTGGCCATGGCTCTGAGTGGTAAGACTTGCCATTCTCCTTCCCACCTTTCTTCTCTTCTTGTGGGCGTTTTGGTGGAGAGCAGTAGATTTGAGGGGGAAGAAGATGGAGTCATTTGGGTTGTAATGACATTTGAAGTTGGCTTCGTGTTTACACCTCTAAGACAGAGCACTCTCTGACCCGAGGGAGGCCACAGCCAGGAACAGGCACTTTGCCTCTATCTTTGACAATCTCATCAGGGCTGTTTGGGCGAGTGTGAGTACCTGAAGGGCGAACGCTATCCTCTACTGCTTCTCATCTCATAACACGCGAACAAGAAAATCTAACTGGCTAGTCAACACCTCCACTGGGGGGTCCAGGTGAAACTGCTAAATTTTCCTATTGAAACTGCTGCACCAGCAGACCCTCTAGCCTCAGTTCATGTTAGTACTGTTGTTTCAAAAATCCTGAGTCACTTTTGACTCCTCATTTCCCTCACACCCTCACCTTGACAGGAGCTCTATCTGCAAAACGCGATCAGAACCTGACCTCACTTCCTACTGCAATGGTTTCTCTGTGCTTCTTCCTAATCAGAGGCTCTCTCCCCTTGGGCATGGCCGATTTGTCTGTCCACCTTGCCTCCCTCTCCTCCCAGCCTGTTCTGATCACAGCAGTCAGAATGAGCTGTTCAAACATGAATTCACATCACGCCACTGTTCTGATAAGAACCCTCCAATGGCTCTTGGTTTGTTTACTCAGCGTAAATGCCCAAGTCCTTACAATGGTCTATAAGCCCTTTATGTGGCTTGACCTCTGTCACCTCTCTGACCTCAACTCCTACTACTGTCACCCCTGCTTATTCTGCCCAGGCCACATTTACCCCCTGCTGCTCCCTGTCTACATCAGACATGTTTCAGCCCGAAGGCTTTTGCACTGGCTATCCTATCTGCCTGGATGCTCTCCCCCCACATGTCTGCATGGCCACTGTCCTCCAAGTCTTCACTGAAAATGTATTTTCTCAAAGGGTGCCATCCTGACCACCCTATTTAAAATGGCAATCCATCCCCCGCCCACCCATTCAGCTGCCAGTTTTCTCTCCCTGAGACTATTTCATTATTCTCCCATAGCACCCATCACCGATACGTCATCTATCAGATGATCTTCTTCCTAAATATTCTCTTTTCCTCTGGAGAATATAAAAAGCATGAGGCCGGGATCTTTGTCTGTTGTCCTCAATGCAGTATTTTCAGTGTTTAGAGTAGCACCCAGCACACAAACAGTATTTGCTGGAGAAATGAGTAAAATATAAGCGCCATTATTACTAGCGACTGCTTTGACTTTGACTTAGAATGGACCTCTCGATGCAAAGAATGCCTTTGAGTCAATTATCTACTTCTGAAGGTAATGAGGGTTTCCTTTTCTGTGATCCATATCTGCTACCGCACTGAGTCTGTGCAGACACAGCCTCAGGGAGAGAAGAATGCCATTCTGTGAATCCTCACTATGCATTTTAATTTGCTACAGACATATCCTAAAAGAGAGCTTTCAGCCGCTGACTCTCTATTAAATGTGGCAGAAAGAATATACTCTTTGTGTTAATAAAAATATGTGCCAGTCATTTTGTGTTAAGGACTGTTTAGGTAATAAAAGTGGTCTCATGCCACATAAGATTTGGCAAGCCTGCCTGGAATCATAAACCTTACATTTGTCAAGTTTTACATTCCTTGGGAAAACGATTACCTGCCTGATTATTATTGCATTCATTTCATATTAAATGTATGCATTATTTTTTCAGGATGCCAGAATGTGAAAGTCATCGACAAGACATTGGTGAGGAAAAATCCTTCGGCCGTTTCCAAGATCTGACAGTGCACAATATTTTCCCATCTGTATTATTTTTTTTTCGGCATGTATTACTTGACAAAGAGACACTGTGCTGAGAGTGACCACAGTCTGCAATCCCCCACTTCAACACAAAGGGTGTCGTTCTTCTCCAACAAAATAGCAATTCCTTTGAGCTCATTGCTTTTGACTTTTCAATGGGTGTCCTAGGAACCTTTTAGAAAGAAATGGACTTGCATCCTGGAAATATATTAACTGTTAAAAAGAAAACATTGAAAATGTGTTTAGACAACGTCATCCCCTGGCAGGCTAAGGTGCTGAAAAACAAAAGATAGCCTTTGGTAAAATGGGAGGTAACTACCCGTGAGGTAAAAAGATAATGATCTCACTGTTTATTAACCTGCATTGTGTTTAGGTATCCTTAAAGCAGCGTTCCTAAATCGTAAGCTCAGGTTCAAAAGGTTGGACTTGCCTAGATTCTTGCCTAGATCTAAATTCCCAACGCTGAGGAGTCAGCTCTTGATAGAATTAGGATGAGTTGGTGGTAACTGGTGACTTTCTAGATACTTTTTAACACCCTGATTTATGCTACTTCTTTGAATGTAGCTTTTTGTTCCCATCTTCAGTGTCTGCGTCTATCTGAATATTTTACGATACTTGTATTACTTCTTAATCAGAAACAAATAAAGCATCTTTGAAAAGAATATATCTGGTCCATTTGTAACAATATGAAATTCAACCATTTTAATCTCTGAACCCTAGTCACTGCCCCGTTGCTCATTAATTCTCCTATGCTTTCTAGCTCTTCTTTATTCTTTTGCGTTTTTTTCCACTTACGGTCATATGGCCAGCTATGATCTGTGATTTGTGAGGATCGTGCCAAATGAAAGTGTGGGCCCCTTGTTCAAAAAGTAGGAAAAAGGCCTTTCCTTCCCTCCACAGTTTTTCTCTTAACCTGTCAGGGTATCTTTTGTTTGCTATTTAATGTCACGTTTCCTGGAGCATGAGGATACTCACGCGGCAAGCGTAGACCCTCAGAAGGGTTTGACCACGGCCCTGTGATAAGCCCTGACTCTTCTGCGCCTGCGCCCGGGACCCTGCCAGGAGTGGACAGCGCCACCTGCAGGTGGGTGAGTCCGCCAAGGACTCATTCAGGGGAGGTGGACGCAGATGGCAGGAGATGGGACATTGTGTGATTCTAGGCTCCAAGCCCCTAGCACATGTTTCATTGTCCCTTGACTTTGACTTATAAAATGCAAACTCAAAGATGAAATTATTAAGAATTTCAGTCCAACCACCATAGAACATGAAACGCAAGTGTGAGGCCCCTTTTCTGAGCGTGGAATCCTGTGCAGCCCTATTGGTAGTGTGAGTGTGAAGTCCTTGTCACATGACTTTTAAATTTATTCCCCAAACCGGGCATTTGGCAGATTAGAGGTGAACTTGGTAGCCAACGTAATTTTGAAATGTATGTATCACCATCTCCCTGGTTGTTCAACCACTGTGAAATATTAAATGAAACAATTGAGAGAATCGCTAACCTAAAAATACGATTGTTATGTTTTATTGTTTTTTTATGATGTTTTATTATTCTCAGACCTCTCTCTCTCTCCCTCCCTCCCTCTTTCCCTTCCCTTAAATGCTGGGCCTTTCCTAAATGTTATGATGGACACAAACATAGTGCTTTCTTTCTAAAAATATTAATTTACCCTGATAAAAAAGAATCATTTAGTCTGATAAAAAGGAACAGTTATCCTTCAAAGTTTTTTCCAAGTGTGAAGAAGGAATATTACTGTCATATCATGTAACTGTTTAATGCACTTGCAATTAATATTAATCAATTGCTAGGTATATAATAAGCACCCCTTTGATTCCCCCAACTGATTCAGAAATGCCTTGCTGTTGGCACAGGATGTCTATCTGACTACATCATAGAATGTGGTTGGGTGGTGAAAACAAAAAGTCAATAACTTTCCCAGCAAGTGGACATCCACACATGTTTGTTTTTTTTTTTTAAATTTTATTTATTTATTTGACAGAGATAGAGACAGCCAGCGAGAGAGGGAACACAAGCAGGGGGAGTGGAAGAGGAAGAAGCAGGCTCCCAGTGGAGGAGCCTGATGTGGGGTTCGATCCCAGAATGCCGGGATCACGCCCTGAGCCAAAGGCAGACGCTTAACCGCTGTGCCACCCAGGCGTCCCTACACATGGTGTTTTAAGTTAAGTTTTAAGCAAGTTATATGAGATGGGGATTAGTGCTCTTAATTTGTGAATTTCTAGATTTTTTTTTTTTTTTGGCAGAGATAGAGACAGCCAGCGAGAGAGGGAACACAAGCAGGGGGAGTGGGAGAGGAAGAAGCAGGCTCATAGCAGAGGAGCCTGATGTGGGGCTCGATCCCACAATGCCGGGATCACGCCCTGAGCCGAAGGCAGACGCTTAACCGCTGTGCCACCCAGGTGCCCCTTAATTTGTGAATTTCTGAACACTTTTATGAACGCCCAGAGCCATGCTACCTCCTTGAATGTAGATTTTCATTTTTTCTTCAGAATTCTAATACCACCGAAGCCTCTGTAGTATATATAATTTCCATCAACAGAAAGATATAAAGTTGTTGTCATTCTTCTTTGAGAGTGTCTCCAGCCCAGTTGTAATCATCTTAAAACTAAAGCTATCTGATGGCTAAGGCAGGAATGGGGCCCACTGGTTGCACATCTTTTTCTGAAGATTTGTTGCTTGAACTTGATAGTAGTTTTCTAAGGGAACCAACTAGCTTTTCTGTTGCTGAATTTTCTTTTTCTTTTTTTAAAAAATTATGCTCAGTTAGCCACTGTATGGTAGTACATCATTAGTATTGATGTAGTGTTCAATGATTCATTAGTTATATATATCACCCAGTGCTCATCCCAACACATGCCCTCCTTATTACCATCACCCTGTTCTCCCCTCCCCCACCCTCTTCCCCTCTGAAACCTTCAGTTTATTTCCCAGGGTCCACAGTCTCTCATGGTTCGTCTCCCTCTCTAATACCTCCCCCTTCAGATTCCCCCCCCTTCCCCTATGGTCCTCTGTGCTATTGCTTATGTTCCACATATGAGTGAAACCACACGATAATTGTCTTTCTCTGCTTGACTTACTTCACTTAGCATAATCCCCTCCAGTTCCATCCATGTCGATGCAAATGGTGGGATTCATCCTTTCCGATGGCTGAGGAATATTCCATTGCATGTATGGACTATGCTGAGTTTTCTGAAATATGTTGGGGAAGTTATAGAAGAGAATGGATAGTTTAATATAGGCCAACTCTGCTTTTCTGGGATGTTATTGAATGAGTATAGTGCTCTGGAGTGGTGTTCCTCAAACCTGGAGGACCAGTTAAAACAGAGTGCTAAGCCTCATGCCCACAGATTCTGATGCAGCAGGTCTGGGGAGGGGGCTGGCAATCTGCATTTCTCCCCCGCTTCCAGGTGAGGCTGACACTGCTCATCTCGCATCGTACTGTGAGACCCACCCATCTAGACTAGGGCAAGAAGCATCGAATCAGATTTGCCAGGCCCATCATGTCATGAGCCAGCTGTTGGGCGTGGACCATGTCCCACCAGAAAGGGCAGCTTCTCCTTAGCCAATCAATTTCTTTTTGCTGAACTTTCCTTTCTTAGTGAGGTATAAAGGACTTACAGTGAGGTGTGTCAAGTGTTGAAACCTAAGTGCATAGGTGGGTACATTTTACATACACACCCACATCACTGCCACCACCATGGCCCAGATCAAGGTTCAGAACATTTCCATCATCTCCAAAACTGCCCGTTCTACCAGAAGAAAACGTACACTAACTTCTGTTAACCACTGTATTACTTTTGGCAGTTCGTAAACTTTGTACACATGAAACCATACAGTATGTGCTTTTGTTTTTGGTTTCTTTTGCACAATGTATGTGAAATCTATTCACGTTGTTGAGTGTATCTGCAGTTAGTTCTCTTTATTGCTCTGTAGTAAATCCAGTGTCAAAAATACCACAATTTATCGGTCCATCCTCCTACTATGCTTGGGATGTTTGCAGTGCTTCTACTGAAAGCCGATCCCCACTGATTTTTGTGAAAATAAAAGCTCAGTTTTATTTTTCGATTTTTCAAGAAAAGAGCGAGACATCTACATTTTTACAGAGATTTTAAACTTTGGTGACTATTTAACATCTCGAACCTTGTGCAGTTCATGTTAAACATGGTTGTGGCCTACGTCTGGCCCGTGAGTCACGGGTTCTCGATGCCTGTCACGTCTTGTCCTCACAGATGTTTCCCTCATGGCTAAAATCCCTCTAACGCCCCTACCCAGAGTCGTGTCTGAGACATGTAGCACCGATGGGAGCCTGCCCGCAGAATTCCTCAGAACCTCTGTTGTTTAAGCTTGCATACGTTCTGCTACCTGGAAGACTGGGGGTGTGAAGTAAACTTCCTTCTCTCCATCAGGCTCGGGGACCTCAGGATCACAGTCTTATAGGAATGAATCAAATGGTATCGAAACTTCTTAGCGTGCAGTTTGCAAACGGCCTCTGTGTCATTGCTGTGTTATTCATTCATTTATTTATCTTGCCAAAACATTCACATTTGTGCAACAGCTTTAGAGGGTTGTGGTGGATTAGGACAGCATGAAAGGAAGTTGTGGCTTGTTCTCAAACAGGGAGAAAAGACTTTTCATTGTAAAATTCATAATCTATTTACTGTCTGATGGACTACATCGCATGTTGGTTGCATAGCAACAAAACAAAGTTTGTCTGTTTAGGAAAGTCTGAAGGTTTCTTATCACATGAAGATAGAGGATGCTTTCTGAACTTATATTTGCTTCAACACGCACTCTGTCACATGCCAATAATAGAACGACATCACGATGAGAGTTTATTTTAGGTAATATAAATGTTAACCCAAATGATGGAAGGCTATTATTACATGTTTATGTGATGGGAAATCTTATCCACTTTAAAAGATGCAATTTCCTGTCTTTATACAAATCTACCTTGAGCAATAGCTATCTTCTTTTCTCCCTCATGTGGTTGCCCCTAGTTGGTTGGGGGAAGTAAGAACTGCTTATTTTTATCCAGTTATCTGTTTGTTTCTCCACTGATATTTTTCTGAATACCATTTTTAGATAATGAGCATGGGTTCAACTGAAAATTTTCCGGAATGTTCTGAAAACCAAGAATTGTGCTACCCTGAATAATGCCCAAACAAGGGTTGAATTCAAGCAAACAGTAAATTGATTTTGTTTGTTCATTGGATGCAGTATCACTGGGGAAGAGACCGGGCTTGGTTTCCGAGCTGTATCCCTGCTTAGATCATCCGTCTTGAAAGCTGATTTGTTTCCCATTATAGTCAAACTCCTCAGTCTGTTTCTAACAGGGATCTTCTTGTTGATAGGGTCATTTATGGTAATACGCTTCCCATTGTGTTAAAGCTTCATTACTAACCTCACTAAGAGAGGGTCAAGGCCAACCTGACCAAAAGCACTGGATTAGGGTCCTGAAGATCAGAGTGACAAGCGAGGTGAAACAAACATTATTCAACCTTAACATTATTTAACCTTAACATTATTTAACCCTCAGATTCTCAGCTGTGAAATGAGGACATAGCATGGTGAACTACGTGAGAACAGATCATGGATTAGAAACCGGCATTCAAAGTCTTATTAATAATAATTATTATTAGGAGAGATAATATAATAACAAGTTCTGACATGTATTTTGTTTTCATATTATTATTCTGAAAAATCAGCATTTTTGTAAAAATCTTTAAGGATTTCAAGCAACTCAACAGAGTAAAAACAAAATAATATATTTTACCACATAGATGAATATTATTTCAGATATTGCTGTACACATATAATAAATAGCAATTGGATGGATAGAAATGGCTTTACTAGAATAGGACTACACAATAAATGTTACTTTTAAGTAAAATATTCGACCTAGTTGTGCTTGAATTCAGTAGAAGAGAAAGCGAAACTGAAGCAATTCTTAAAATTAAGGTAAATGCTTTAAAAAATATAGCATAAAATTTCCCACTCATATATTTTTAAAATTATGAAAAGTTTAACAGGTTGGAGTGATTTTTTTGTTTCTATCATAAACCTGTTTCAATTGTAGACCGTATCAGTTGACTCACTGCTATAAAAAAACGAAGAAATTAGCCTCTTATACCTACTCTCCTTCTTTTCTTTCTCCCCTTCTCTCCCAATTTTCTTAATATATTATTACTTTTATACCATCAAAATAGAAAACATCCTCTTATGTAACAATAATTTCCAAGATTGTTTAATATTAGTTTTCACTGAAATGAGTTCAATGCTTACTTACTACAATCTTCATAGCTTCTTCATTCCCTCGTTCTTGACTTGACTTCTTGGTTTCCTGGATTTTTTTTGTAAATTGTATTTTCAAGACTAGCTTGAGTTTATGCATGTTCAAAGTTCTGCTGGATGCTTTCACATTTGAATGATGGAGGAGTATAATATTTTGAGGCCACACTTCCTTTTTGCAAACATTCTGGATTGCCATCTAGCACTGAATTCGATATGGAGAAGACACTGGCCTGCTTTCCTCCCCTTGTTGTTAACTGGCCCCTCCCCCCCCAAATAAAACAAAACAGAACCTGATGTCTGAAACACTATTTCTTTATCTCTGAATTTTAATAACTTCAGGTGAGGTGATGCTAGATATCACATGACTCACAATTTAGAAACTGAACTATGCCTACCATGCTGTGTTTTTATTTTTAACTTAAATATGAAAACACCAACTCCAACAATATCAATTATTATTATTTTTTTAAAGATTTTATTTATTTATTCGACAGAGATAGAGACAGCCAGCGAGAGAGGGAACACAAGCAGGGGGAGTGGGAGAGGAAGAAGCAGGCTCATAGCGGAAGAGCCTGATGTGGGGCTCGATCCCAGAACGCCGGGATCACGCCCTGAGCCAAAGGCAGACGCTTAACCGCTGTGCCACCCAGGCGCCCCCCAACAATATCAATTATTAATATACATTTTTACAACATTGTCCTCTACTCTTCTGTTAGCTTGACCAATAATATTCTAACAATGACAATTATCAGTGGTTCTTATAAATGTTTGGACATTTGTTCCTTTAAAACAAAGTTATTTAAAGATTCTTAATTCAAATCAAAACCACACTAAGATACCACCTTACGCCAGTTAGAATGGCAAAAATTGACAAGGCAAGAAACAACAATTGCTGGAGAGGATGTGGAGAAAGGGGATCTCTCCTACATTGTTCGTGGGAATGCAAGTTGGTACAGCCACTCTGGAAGACAGTGTGGAGGTCCCTTAAAAAGTTAAAAATTGAGCTACCCTATGACCCAGCCATTGCACTACTGGGTATTTACCCCCAAAGAGACAGACGTAGTGAAGAGAAGGGCCATATGCACCCCAATGTTCATAGCAGCATTGTCCACAATAGCCAAATCGTGGAAGGAACTGAGATGCCCTTCAACAGATGACTGGATTAAGAAGTTGTGGTCCATATATACAATGGAATATTACTCAGCTATCAGAAAGAACGAGTTCTCAACATTTGCTGCAACATGGATGGGACTGGAGGAGATAATGCTAAGTGAAATAAGTCAAGCAGAGAAAGACAACTATCATATGATTTCTCTCATCTATGGAACATAAGAACTAGGAAGATCGGTAGGGGAAGAAAGGGATAAAGAAAGGGGGAGTAATCAGAAGGGGGAATGAAGCATGAGAGACTATGGACTCTGAGAAACAAACTGAGGGCTTCAGAGGGGAGGGGGATGGGGAAATGGGACAGGCTGGTGATGGGTAGTAAGGAGGGCACGTATTGCATGGTGCACTGGGTGTTATACACAACTAATGAATCATCGAACTTTACATCAAAAACCAGGGATGTACTGTATGGTGACTAACATAATATAATAAAAAAACTTTTAATAAAAAAAAAAAAGATTCTTATTATCCAGTCCACCTCCATCCCATGAATGCTCGATGATGATGAAAAAGTTTTATATCTTTGCTGTCCAATACAATAGCTATTAACTTACATGTGGCTGGCTATTGGGCACTTGAAATATGACTAATATTAAATGCTTCACTTTATTTAATTTTAATTAATTTAAATGTAAGTGGTCGCAGGTGGCCTATTGGTACCTTCCAAGATTGAATAAATCCAGATGTTCAGAAAAACCTTATGCATCAAAGAAACATCTAATAGACTCAGAACCAAACTTGCTATATAGTTAAACCCTGTGACATAGGACTTTTCAATGTAGCTTTCCAATTTAAAACATAAACTGTTAAAGTAGCTCTTACCTGTATGGTAAGTGCATCAATTGTGATAGTAAATGTAATATTGTTTAAAATAATTTTGAAGGAAAATACTATTTTGATCTAAAACGGTGTTGTGTTTTGTTTTTCTTATTAATCTTTTCAGTTGTGGTTTATGGGATGATCCCAAGACTTTTACTTAAAGTCTGGAGTGTATGGCCCGACCCAGCCCCTGAGTGAACACTTCTTGAGAAAATAACCCCGAATGTTAATTTTCATCCTTCAGGTGGAAAAGTAGTATCACTAATCAATAAGATGAAATAATGAATAGTGATGCCCTTTTAAACTGTAAGAAACGATATATATGCAAGCTACTATAAAAATAATAGTAACAAGAATATGTGCCTTGTAGTGTAAATAACTGACATCTTGGAAATCTGAAAAGAATGAGCAAAGTTTGTTAGACATAGTGAAATACGTCCTGTAGAGTAGACAACATCCTGTATCCTAAAGAGCCGGCTGGCACCAGTAAGGAGTCTTTCTCCAAGCAAATTTGGCAACTTCTTGATCCAGGAGCACAAATTTCTTTGCCATATGAACAAGAAACGTTGCCCAAGTCAAGAACACACTTTTGGCTCTGAATTTCCTTTACTGTTGTTGATACCATGTTATCTGGTTTTAATATTGAACAAACCTCTCAGATTTTTTTTGAAAATTTCTGAGTAATAGTAGATAATGGGTTTGCCCTATTCAAGAACACATTTTTTGGTTTCAATATCAGCTAATATTTAACCCTGCTGTCTATTTTTAATATTAGTGAGCAATATTACTTAAATTTTTGAGAATTTGTGAATAATAATAATTAAATATGTATTATAATGTGAACATCGTTGTTTTAAGTAGTGATATTTTTAAATGCACTAAAGCAGCCAGGAAGAAACTCTTTTAAGATATTCTTCAATAATCTGACTGAATAAGGTTAACATTCAGTATTTCCAATACTCTCAACCACACACACACACACACACACACACACACACACACACACACACAAAATACAACAACCTGACAAACCAACAAAAATATCTGAAGATTCAGGCATTAGGAAAGTAATAATCTACCAAAAAGAAGAAGAAGAAGAAGAAGAAAAAGAAGAAGAAGAAGAGGTTTAATTTATGCAACTATTAAATATCCATGATTATGGCAGGGCAGTGTATAAGAAAGCCGGAATCCGTAAATTTGAAAATGCAATCATTGGATCAACCAGTGGTTTTGTCTGCACAACTGCATAAACAATTTGCCTACTTTCCACTAAATTGACCAGATGCTTTGTTGTCATGTAAACACGATCTAAATGAAATCCACAGATTTCCCCCCAAACCTTATTTTAGCTAAATGTTTCTTGGCTAATCTTAGTCCAGGTCTGTGAACAATTTACCTAGAATGATTTGATTGGCTTTCAATTCTTTTGCCACCTCTTGTCCATCCTTTATTGGGCAGGCAAATGATGGAGAAAATGATGCAAGTGGAAGCACATAAAACGTAGAAAGAAAGGTCTTTGGAAAGCAGGACACTCCTCACAATTGTTGGCTCTTTCACAGGAAGGGCGTGATTAAAAGGGCACGGAAGGTTCATGCCCAAACTGCCTCCACATTTGAGATGCCTATCCCAGGAGCTCAGGAATGAGAATCTCTCCTCCTCCAAATATCCTCTCCATTAGCACTCCTACTTTCAAAAGGCTTCAAAGGCTTCGGGTAAGTAAAAAAGTAGCAACATATATTTTTAAAAATTAATTAAAAATTATATATGATGAATTAATTAAGATTATTTATTCTCTAGTAATTTTCATAAATGTTCACATTCTTGTTGCTTATCCAAACCTCCCCGATGACGAAGGTTCACATGGTCCTCCAATATTTTTTATCTTGCCCAGTCACGGGGAATGAGAAATGATAGAGCCGCAACAATAACAAGATAAGACTCACATCATACAAGAATCCAACTCTCCATATCAATTTCAGCTTATTTTATGTACTGCTGACCCTTCTGAGTTTTCTCATTCTAAAATAAAGCATACATCAGGTTTTCTCAGTGGTCCAATCCAATGTAAGAGCCAACATGATTTCCAGTCTAGATTCATTTCTATTTTTGCTTCCAGCAAACTAAGTATTAAGAATGAAACTGAGGGGTACCTGGGTGGCTCAGCTGGTTAAGCATCCAACTCTTGGTTTTGGCTTAGGTCATGATCTCAGGGTGGTGAGATTGAGCCCCAGGATGGGCTCCACAGTCAGCAAGGAGTCTGCTTGAGATTCTTTCCCACTCTCTCTGCCCTGCCCTCTCTAAAATAAATAAATAAATAAATAAATAAATAAATAAATAAATAAATACATAAATCTTTAAAAAAAAGAGAGAGAATGCAACTGAGAAATATGGGACCTTGTTAGAAAATGCTCACCATCAGAACTTTGCACTATTGAAGCAGTTCAATAAAATGAATAATTATGTTTGTCACTGGCTATCATGTGATAACGTATCAGTTACTAAAACAGTATGTTATTTAAAAAAAAATTTTAACCAGCATTATGTG
Organism: Ursus maritimus; assembly: GCF_017311325.1. Lineage (NCBI taxonomy): Eukaryota > Metazoa > Chordata > Mammalia > Carnivora > Ursidae > Ursus > Ursus maritimus. The sequence continues at coordinate 15,540,247 of NW_024424675.1, forward strand.
CAAGGTACAAAGGAGTAGGAGAGTGGAATTTTGCGGATATAACCTTTAATTTCCTAGAGGCCCCTAGATGCCATCAGATTTTTCTCTGAGTATTGAGGTCATGCCACAATTCATACTGGCATAAGGGATGCCATTCAGATCTCTGGGTTTCTGACAGAGATCTCTTTCCATTAGGCACACTGCTCTCTGCACTGCTCTTTGGTGCTTTGAAATTTATCCCTGATAGGGTGGAGTTCTATTATCGCCAACTGTCATACTTAATAACCCTTTAGTATAGCAGAAATGTAGTGTCAAGAGCAATAGAAAGAGTCTCCCTCAAATGCGTTCTCTCTATTCATGTAGCGTTGCTTCCAGTTCCTGCCACACTGAGTGCATTCCGGAGAGAGCAAGCAACATGGTAAAGATGTCTGGATATCAAGTCCTGCTTACAGAAGGTACCACAGTCTTGGGGCTGACATGTGATAATCTTTACTTTCTCACATGCTGTTATGTAAATATATGGGTAATGTATACCATGTTGTCCTAAGAACAAAGCAAACACCAATAAGGAAAAATAATGAGGAAATAGTGCTAGAAGCTAGGTTTTCATGCCCATGAAGGCAGAGAATCTCTCTGTCTTGTTTTTTGTAGTATTACCAGCGCATTATCTGAAAAACTGTAGTTATTCAATACATGTGTGTTAAATTAATCAATGAACATTTGTTGGGGTATTACAGAGATTATTTTTAGAACCAACTCTGACATTTTGTGTTTGGCATCAGAGATAGTAAGTACTTAGTGCATTCCATTTAGAAATTTAAAATTATAATATGTAATGGAAAATTCTAAGAACACTGATTTTATATGTGTTTTATGATCACGAATAGCTATTGTGAAATTGTTTTGATTTTCAAGACAGAAACTGAAAAGGGGATATTATACTAATAAGAAGCATAATTTTCTCAAGGATAGATTTCATAATTTCAAAATTTTATTATATTTTATAATAAATAACTACCAAACTGAGTTTGATAAATTGTTGAAATGTCACAAAGTCATGGAATTCTAGAGCTGCTTGGAATACGTGAGATCATGTGGCCAAGCATTACATGTATTCAGTGGGCAAGTCCGATGACCCACTCTCTGAATAATGTCTCTCTAGCCACATAAGTTAGGTGATGTGGGTGTACCACATCTCAATCATGCAATAGTTAGACCCTAAAAAGTGGTGAGTAATTAATATTTACTTAGCCCTTCTGAGAAAGTTAATTTTTGTTTAAGCATCCTAAAAAATATCCCATTGAGATTTTATAACTCATGACACTTTATTGGAAAAAACAAAACACAACTTGAATGAGGTCAAGCAAAAGGAGGGTTTTTTTAAATCTCACTAAATCATAGGAAGTGTTAAAGCACCAAGCCACAGGAAAAACATGAGTGCAGTTGGGCCTTGGGAGACTTTGGGTTCAAAAATTTAAAAGCAACAAGAACTTGTTTTGCTTTTTCTCATTTTGGTTCTCTCAGAATGTTGGCATTATTGCTTTCTCACTGCAGATGGTCAACTTGTACTTAATGGGTCACATGGCTACTGGTAGCTCACTAGATTCACATCTCCTGGCTCTGCTATGAAGAAGAATTCATGCACTTGTTCCAGTTCCAATTCAAGATTATCTGAGAGCAGAATGCTAGTTGGATCACTTGTGCATTCCTTGCCCAAACATGGTCAGAGAAAAGGTACAGTAGGAGCAGAGTGCCACAGTGAATCCCAACTCTTATAGTATAGAGAAGAGGGGAGAAGAGGGGTGCTGATATTTCCAGAGTAAGGAAGTTTAATTGGGAACAAAACAAGTGTTCCTTGTAGAAATGACAAATGCTTTTTTAGTATAAGTATATCCCATGCAACATTTGAGACATACTTATCTCAAAGATTTTTTTTTTTTAACCTCATACTCAATTTCAACTTGGCATTTTGGTTTTTTCTTGTCTGTGTGTGTGTCCTCAATTCATGGGCCTCTTTACAAACTAGAAAGATTTTCTGGTCATACTTTCATAAAAAAAAAAATAAACTGGAAACATCCGAGTTCTTTGACCTTAGTCTTATGACATCTGAAGGGTACACCATCACTTGGCAACTGGGAAATTCAATGCTGGTCAGGGATTGCCTCGAATCCCACTGTGAGCAGTGTGTTACTTTGCTTGACCATGCGTCAGTGATCCAGAACCATACTGCCAGTTTAAGACCACAGAACGTTTGATGGAAGTGTAACATGTTATTCCAAAGCTACTTTGTTCATTCTTGCTCATTTAACTTCTTGATTGCTTTACCATTGAAGTGCATAAATTCATCATATAAATTTAAAGTTGAGTCTGTCGTTTAATAAGACACGTCAGCTTATTAATGTATCTCAAGTCTTATGTTAAAGAAATGTAGTTACTTTTGCTAAACCAGGTATTTTTCCATAAATACTTTGTGTATGTCTACAATTAATATAATAAAAAACTATAATTCTGTGGAACGCAGTATAAGAAAAGCTAAAAATCCAGCCCTTTCATCTTTAGTGTAGAAAACTGACCCAGAAGGATTATGACTCAAGATTATGACTCATCCAAGGTCGGTCAATTAATAGTAGTCCAGAGCTAGAGATAATTGATAAAGTTTTAATAACAAAATAAATCAAAGTGTAATGATAAGAAATTTAAAAAACTTGTCTAATGCAAATCTCTGTCAGAATACTCCTCTTCAGTTTAAATAGCATCTGTAGACTTAAGGTAATTGTTACTTCAAAATATAAATAAACTTTGAAGTGGTACAGTTTTATTTTCCACATCACAATGCTGAAGAAACTACATGAAGCAAGAGAGATACAGTGGTTCTTCAAGATCACCAAAGAGTAAAAGGAATTTACCACAGAGGACATAAAAGTCAGCTGACATCATGGAGCCAAAACCAATGTGTTGAAGTTGTCACTCTATTAAGTTGTCCTTTTCTAACATCTGTGGATACTGACCCCATGAAAGTAGTCCAAGGCCCCTTTGTATGTTGTTAATAATCTTGATCCTGCTCTCAGGAGCTAAGCATACTGCAGGATAGAGAACCAACAGTTGGATAGCTAGTAACACCAAGTAGTCTCCCAGAAGAAAGAGAAATAATCTAATTTTTCTGCTTTTCTTGAGATAGTACTGGCCCTACGCGCAGGCAGAGCACATAGTTTTTATGTGACAATGCCTTAGAAATCGTTTAAGTCATCGAGGGAAAGACAGAGGGAAGATGACATCTCCCAAAGCAACCTCAGGAGGATGCAGGATGAGTAAGGTATAGCATTAAATCTCCCAATAGGAAAGCAATTCACTATCCAGAGAACAAAAGTGGAGACTTAAGATAAGTAGAGAGAATCAGCTAGAAGACTCCATGCAGAGGTAGGGTGATCACATGCTCCAGTTTGTCTACAACAGTCCCATTTTATACTCACTCGCCCAGTGTAAATACCCCATTCACTCCCAGAGCCTCCTAGTTTGGACTATAAATTACATGGGCCACTTTGATGGAACAATAGAAACTGTACTATGATATACCTCAATTGATCTGAAGTTCTCTTGTACTGGTGAAAATTTTGACTGTGTGCCTGAACAGATGAAGTATTGGTGGTAAAAATGCAGTGTTTTTGGAGAAGCCAGAGGAACAAAAGAAAGGCTAAAACCTAGGAAGTGGTCTTTAATAAGTAAACGGTCCTTTAAAAACAAAGAAAAATAAACAAACAAAAACCTTTGCTTGCTTGTGGCCAAGATCAAAACCTAGAATCACTTGTACACAGTTTTCATGGGCCACCGTTAAATCAGGTTACTTTCTTGTCTGATAACGTAACAGTAATGCGTATCTAGTTGGAATTCTTTTTGACATTGTGATCTGATGTGCTTTGAAAAAAAAAGATTTTCATAGAGAAAGATAGACATCTAATTCTCTTCTCTGCTACTTAAAGGTCAGAATGCTCAGTACAGGGAATGGATGAGAGGGAGAGGCTTTCCTGCCTGCTCTAACTCATCTGGCCTCCCACATGTCTCTGGGCACGTGTGACCATCTATCATTCCTGTCTACCGTCTAGTTTTTCCTGCAGAAGGTCATTGCCTTTGATTCCCTCCAACAACTCTTCATCAGGTCTTACTCTGGTAAGGGCTGGAGCCAGGGAGAATACAGTTGAGCACTTGCCTCTGGCTCCCATTCTGGCCCTGGCAAGGCTAGACTCCAGGATAAAGGCAGAAACAGGACTCCAGCCATGAGTATCTGCTCCAGTCACATTCTCGCCAGGCTCGGATTTGGTCCCTATTTGAACACTGAGCTCCTGCTCTTCCGCTCTGTGGTGTAGTGGTTTAGACAATTATTTCCACTGTCAGGCGTGGGTAAGATGGCTGAACCCAGAAAAATACAGAATAGTGATTCTAGAAGATTTTGGTCTACAATTGTTATTTGAAATTCAGAAATACGGAACATTCCCAAGAAGATTCTTCCACATACGGCAGCTGGAGTAAACTTGTTAAAAATGATCCTCATGAAAAAAAAAATGATCCTCCTGTTCTAGAATTACCCAGATAATGCATACATGTAGGTAACATTTCTGTAGAGACAAGGACACACCAAATGTTGGGTGCTGAGTACAACACACGGAGCAGTCAAAAAAAAAAAAAAAAAAAAGAATGTTGTACATGGACAACATTTGAACTTGTATCTACAAAAATATGTTTTATTTATATTTATTAGCTATTGGGGGCTGGTTCATTGATTGACTATTTGCTACCATAGTCTCTTGTATCTGTTTACAACTGACCTTCTACGTAGGTTTTATTTGAGTGAAAGAACTGGAAATTAAAAAAAAAAAAATCCAGATTCTGAAGCTGATTTGTGGGAAATCTGGATTATAGGAAGACCAGCTCCCTTCCAGGCTGTGTGACAGACACAATTTTCACGTTTTTATGTCTCAACGTCAAGGACCTATTTAAATTGTTTAATTCACAAGCGTTTTCCAACATTTCTCTCCAACACCTGCCCAGGTGACTAATAAAGCACCAGAAACCGATCAAAGCTGTGGTTATTTTCCCTGTTCTTCACACAATAAATGCCTCAGGTATCTGTCTGGCATTTAATATAAAAAGGAAACCTGCAACCATCATAACCATTGATATATGCTACCAATATGTTGAGCTACTAACACATTTGCCTGTTATGTCAAGGCATCTGAAAGTTTAAAGCTTGGCAAAGGAATGTTTTTCTTTTTCTTCTTCTATAATCCCAGGGTAAACATTAAGCAGACAGCATTTCTGCTTTGAGCATTAAAGAAAAAAAAAGACTGAATTTGAAAAGCCTACTAGTACACTTTGGGGATTTTGGAAAGTGTCGTTTGGCTGGGAGCTGAGTGGAGAAGCTGCCATTCTGTAGATGGGATAGGAGGGAGGCCTCATGGCCTCATTCATAACTTCACAGCTACTGCAAATATCAGCTGATGAATATTTATGTTATCCCTGGCTGAGACCCGAAAGACAAACAGGGGAAAAAAAAACGAAAGTTAGGAAAAGGTCGTCTGAACTCTGTGGGATTTTTTACCAACACTTTCCATGCGCGAGCAGTAGCCCTGAATGAAGTCATTCTGTCCAGGGGCCCTGCACAGGAAAACAGAGGCTGTTCATTAGTGCCCCGCACTTTGTTTGAACCTTGTACATTCATAGGGTCCTGAAAGGGAAACCCTTTTCCTTAAATCAAACACACAGGATATACAGCTACCTTATTATTAGATGTTTTTTAATTTTTTCGTAAATTGTTGCAAATTGCTCTTCATCGTCTGGTAACTTCAGTGGTTCAAAAAGAGAGCAAATCCGTGAAGGAGAGTCTTTAAGTATGTGTATTTAAAAAAGGACAGTTGCAGGCCAGCTTAAAATTTTATTTGTTACAGTTTCAGAAAAATATGTGTATGTATATATAATATAATTATCTAACTCTACTAGTATCATCGTCAAGAAAATTGTTTTCTTAAATGTACCAGAGATTTTATTTTTATTTCAGGAAATAGTACTACTTGAATTCCACTGTATAAGAAGTAATCCAATCTTAATCGCTGGGGGTTTATTATTTAAATTCTGTATCTCTCCTTTCAACTCTTTGCCCATCAAAACCACCTTTGTCCTTTGCTGCCATTTCTACCATCTTTACCACCTAAACACTGACCCAAGGACACAAGAAAATGAAATAAAAAGAGGAAAGTCACCAAGAAGAGAGAATTGCTTCACCTGCTGCTATCTCTATTATCAGTTTCTGTTCAGATGAGGAAGATCAAAAATTTGGCTAAAGGGAAATTTGTGGCTGCCTTGTGGATTTCAAAGACAGACACATCCTGTGATTTTCTGACACTCACAGAAAGGCAGGTTTCTTCAGGGGGCGTATCCAGAAGTGTTTCACAGAGATGAGAATGGGATGCAAGTGGTTTATAAAGAAAGTGTCTCCAGGAGACACGGGGAAGTGAGGGGGAAAATAAGACATAAGAGGAAAGATGCCAGATAAGGGAGATTCCTGGATCTTGCAAAGAACTCTAGAGCCTGAGTATGTCTGAATGTTTGTCCCAACTTGAGGCAAGGGAACTGGGCTTTCATGCTCCTGCACTAGTCGGATATTGGCTAAGGACTGCCCACTAGTGGTGTTGGGGCTGCACTGGGTGACCAACGAGCTCAGTTTGCCTGGGACTTTCTTGCTTTGGGCAATAAAATGCCCGCATCTTGGGAAACACTTCAGTCTCAAGCAAACTGGGCTGGTTGGTCGCCCTTGAAGGATGTAAATTCGCAGGCACTTCTGGCTCTCTGGGCAGCAAAGTAGCTCTGGAAGTCCAAGGTCAACCTTCTGAAGGAAGTCACAGTTCATGCCCTGGGAAGCCAGGCCCTCTGCCGCTTGTGGCCGAGCCCACAGACAGGGCAAAGGGAACCCAAGGGCCTTGGGGTGGAGCTCGGCTGTGTCTCCCACGGCAGTCCCTTCCCTTAACCAGTTCTCAAAGCAACAACTATGGAATGGTAGAGATTATCTCAGATGTGGGATTGAAGGCAGAAACTTCAAGGAAGGTATTTATTTCATCGTCTGCATAAAGTTCTTTGTTGCGGGAGACTATGAGCTATGGCACGTAGGTCCAGCACTAGTGAAGACTTACACGCAGATTTATGAAAAAAGTCATACTGCGTGCACGAAATTAGGTACCAATCCGCGAGTTAGAAATTTGCAGAGTGGACTTGAACAAAATATATATGGCTATCATATGGGGAAGGCATAATAAGCAACTGCCCTCCATCCATGACTCCCTTTCAATGCGCTTCTTCCCAGGATGCTGTGGTGTCGAGCTCCGAAGGTACCGCACAGATGTCAGAAGAGCCCGCAGACAGAAGGCGCGTCTGCTCTAGCCCTGCCCAAGACCGCTGGAAGCCCAAGACCGCTCTAGCCCTGCCCAAGACCTCTTTGACTTAACTTCTGGGAGTTAACAACAACTGCTCAAAGTAAGTAGTGAAAAATCTGCAAAACTGACCGTTCCTCTTGCATTCTTTTCTTAGGTTATAAACATAAAAGGGAGATTTGTTTTTCTTGCATTCCTCCTGGCTAATAAAAAATAAAAGAGTAAGTGAGAAATTGGTCAATTTACTAACTGGGGCAGGTAGAGTGGGTAAATGGTGTGAGTGTTTTTAACTCTGTGTGTTGGCAGTGACAACTGCCTCACGTTTCACACTTGGTTCTCGTGTTATTTTTCTCAGCTTTTTGAAGCCCTTGCGGAGCAGGCCCACCCAGAGGATTTATTATAGAAGTGCTTCCTTCTGCCTGAAGCAATCCATTATCCACATGAAAGGACGTCGCAGACAACCCACTTTGTATCACTGTTTAAGAGAAACAGGGACTCCAAGAAATGGTTCCCAGCTAAATAGCTATGAAACTATCTGGCAGAATATTATAAGGCATGCAAAAAAAAAAGGGGGGGGGCATCCTCCACTGCTTCGTTCATTGAGAAGACAATGGAGGTGCTGGCTTCTTGTTAATTCTCGAAGTCTTTCTAAATGTCAGCCAGGTTGCTGTTTGGTCATGAGTTTAAAACTATCAGGGGGCCCCCTGCAAAAATCTCACCTTAGCCTATTGCCTGCTTCCCACCGCAGCTAACCATCAGAATGCCCTTCATAATGAGGGGAGAATGAGACCTGAGACAAGGACGAGGGGACATTACAACAACAACAAAATGCTACACGTGAAAAAAAAAATAAGGGGGTGCTATTTCCGAATTATTTATTATGAATATCTTGAAAGGGCAAAGACTGATGGCTGAGGATGGACAAATTCACTAAAATTGAGAACCGTAAAAGTATGAGCAAGCTTTTGAAGCAATAGAGAAGTGAATTTATGGCATGTTAAAGGAATAATATTTATTGAAACTCTATCTTTAAACATGGTACAGATCAAAAATATGGCTGGGTTTGTGACATTTCAGCCTTCATTTCATTATAGGTTTTGAGGTTTGAGGGGGAGCTTACCTAAGCATTTAAGCCACTGGTTAAGTAATTCTATGTGTGGCTTCGGACCTTTATATGACTGATGAGAGCAGTTACCCAACTGCATAACGCAAATGAGGATTCTGTGTCATAGCACAACGCGGGAACTAGGTGAAGGTTTGTTGAATGAATGAATGGTTTTTCTATGAATGATGAACTTTTTATACAAAGAAATAGCAAGATTAAAGCCCACAACATTTCTGTTGGCAGGAAATTCATAAAAAGTAAGAAGTTACTATTAATTTTGAAAATGACACCTATCAGGAATCAGTCTGGTCAGACTATAATTCCAAGTGCATATCATTTCAGAACTAGACAGCTTTCTATGGGAGACTAGTTATCTAGCATTAAGTCAGTCTCATGCCAAAATATGTTACCCAACTAAAGACAAATTAATTCTGTTATTTGGGGGTAAAATTTTCTCCAGATTATATTAGCTCTCTTTGTTCTCACTTAGTGTCGATTGGATTATTTCAGTTAGATACCTACGAATCAGTTAAACATAGATTTGAATTTTTTATTTTTTTAAAGGTTTATTTCTTTATTTGAGAGAGAGAGAGCAAGCACGTGNGTGGTGGGGAGTGGAGGGGGAGGGGGAGGGGGAGAGGGAGAGAGAGTCTTAAGCAGAATCCACAATCAGCACAGAGCCCGATGTGGGGCTCAGTCTCCCGCTCCTGAGATCACGACCTGAGCTGAAACCAAGAGTCAGGCGCTTAACCCACTGTGCCACCCAGGGCCCCAAGATTTGAATTTTTTCAAGTTTTACTGAGACTTTGTATCTTATAAACTTTTTTTCTTCACATGGAAAAGCTTTACTTACATGATTTTTAATTACAGACTTCTAAGTTTTTTGAGCGTGTTTATTTATATTTTCCTCTCTTACTGCCCACATCCCCCAGTCAACCTGGTCAGTAGGCAACAAATGGGTCATGGCCCATGCCCGCAAGAAATTTTTTTTTCCTTACAAACCAAGTCCCCCTGGTTTGAAGCCTCCATTGAGAAATCTGTCTTTCCTCCTTCGCACTCTTGGAGACACCCATCACAACTCAGATCCTACTGTGCCATCATTTCCAAAGTTATTATCTGTGTCCTCCCTAAAATAGTGTGCTGTCCTTGGTCTTTCTCTTTGCCACTATTGCCTAAACCTGTTTTCATCACCATCACGTACGTAACAGGCATGCAAGAAATAATTGCTAAATAAATTGGGTATAGCCCAAGAATCATAATAGTAGAGGAAAGATCTAACGAGAAGCAGTGATCAAACCACTGATGAAGACAATGTTACTGTGGCAAAATGGCCTTCGAAACTGAGTTTTAAGAGTTTTTTCCCTCCCCTCCCCCTTTGGTTGACCCTTACACCTGGCATCACAAATCCAATACAGTAAGTGTTCTTCCATAGGTGGCAACCTTTGAATTCTTCTGTCTGTGACTAAGAAGTCACCTGGGTTGTATGAACAAATGTATGACTCCAGGAAGACAGATAAGAGTGTAATTTGGGGCTTGAAAAGAAAGGCAGAGCATACAGAACTGTGCGTTTGTTTATTTGTATAATGTAAGCTACCAGAAAAAATGATTTCCTTCCTTCTTCCTTCCTTCCTTCCTTCCTTCCTTCCTTCCTCTCTCTCTTTCTTCCTCTTTCTCTCTTCCTCCCTTCTTCCCTTCCTCCCTTTCTCTCTCCTTTCCTTCCTTCCTTCCTTCCTTCCTTCCTTCCTTCCTTCCTTCCTCTCTCTTTTTCTCTCTTCCTCCCTTTCTCCCTTCCTTCCCTTCTTCCATCCTTCCTTGTCTTTCTTTCTTTCTTTCTTTCTTTCTTTCTTTCTTTCTTTCTTTCTTTCTTTCTTTCTTTCTTCTTTCTTCTTTCTTCTTTCTTTTCTTTCTTTTTATTGCCAGAAAGAATTTCTGAGGGCATTTCACACAGATAAGCATTCAGGCTCAAATTGTACTCAAGGATTTCATTAAATGACAGTACAATCCACTACTTGTAAAAAGTTTTGATCATTAAAATGTGGATGATGTAATTGTTCATATTGGATCCAAAACTGACTAATTCAGATTTTATTATTTTTAAACGTAGGGTACCTTAGGAGGCAGGATGAGTTTTTATTTAACAAGTGCGTTCTTTTAAGAAATACATTGGTTTGTTTAAACAAATAATGTGTGAGGGTAGAAAATACTTTTAGTCCCATCTTTTTTTCAACATACATTATATATTGAACTATAGCTTAATTATTCTTTACATTTTTTATCAAGGTGTAATTTACATAAAATCTATTTTTTCAATAGTACATTCCAAGAGTTTTGACAAATGCATACAATCTTGTCATCACAATCTTAATTAAGATATAGAACAGTTTACTCTCCCCCAAAACTTCCCTATGCCCCCTTACAGTAACCCCCTCCTCCCACCCTGGCAGCCCCTGATATATTTTCTGTCCCAAAAGTTTTTCCTTTTCCAGAATGTCAGATAGTTGGAATTATACAATATATAGACTTTCTAGATTGGCTTTTCATACTTACCAATGTGCAATAAAAGTTCTTCCCTGTCTTTTCATGGCTTGTTTGCTTCTTTTTAGCACTGAATAATATTCCATTGTCTGAAGATAGCACAGTTTATCCATTCACCTACTGAAGGACATTTTAGTGGCTTTAAAGTTTTGGAAATTATGAATACAGCTGCCATAAACATCCATGTGGAAGTTTTTGAGTGGACATAAGTTTCAACTCCTTTGGATAAATACTAAGGAACATGATGGCTGGGTCACGTGGCAAGAAGATATGTTTGGTTTTGTAAGAAACCATCAAATTACCGTCTGGAATGGCTGCACCATTTTTCTTTCCTACCATCGGTGAATGAGAGTTCCTGTGGCTCTACTTCCAGGCTACCATTGGTGTTGTCAGTGTTCCAGAATTTGGCCTCCTAATGGGTGCACGGTGGCATCTCGTTGTTTTAATTTGCATTTCCCTGATAACATACCATGTAAACCATCTTTCCTTTTCCTTTTTTTTTTTTTCTTGGATCATCTTTTCATATGCCTTTTGCCATATATGTATATGTCTCCTTTGGTAAGGTGTCTGTTAAGGTCTTTGGCACACTTTTTAATCTGGTTGTTCATATTCATTTTCTTCCTCCTCTTTCTCCTCCTCTTTCTTCTTCTTCTTCTTCTTCTTCTTCTTCTTCTTCTTCTTCTGCTTCTGCTTCTGCTTCTGCTTCTGCTTCTGCTTCTTCTCCTCCTCCTCCTTCCCCTCCCCCTCCTCCTGCTCCACCCCTTCTTCCTCCTCCTCCTTTTCCTACTCCTCCTTTTTTTCTTCCTCTGATTGTTCATTTTTTTACTGTTGAATTCTAAGAGTTCTTCAGATATATTGTATAATAGTCCTTAATCATATGTATCTTCTGAAATTATTTTTCCCATTCTGTGACTTGTCTTCTCATTCTCTGGATATTGTCTTTTGCAGAGCAGATGTTTTTAATTTTAATGAAGTTCAGCTTATTGATTACTTCTTACATGGATTGTGTCTTTGGTATTTTTCTAAGAAATCATCACCATTCCCAAAGTCATATAGATTTTCTGCTATATTACCCTTTAGGAGTTTTATAGTTTTGCTTTTTATACCTAAGTCTGTGATTCATTATGAGTTACTTATTGTGAAAAGTGTAAGATCTGTACCTAGATTCATTTTTTTTTAAATATGTGAAAGTCCAGATGTTCCAGCACAATTTGTTGAAGAGACTATCTTTGTTCCTTCACTGCTTGTCAAGAAAAAACAGCTGCCTAAATTTATGTGAGTCTGTTTCTGGGCTCTCCGTTCTGTTGCACTGATCTATTTGTCTGTTCTTTCACCAACACCAAGCCATCTTGATTATTGTTGCTTAACAGTAACCCTTGAAGTCTGGCAGTGTTAGTCCTCCAACTTTGTTCTCCTTCAATATTGTGTTGGATATGTTGGGTCTTTTGCCTCCCCGTATAAACTTTAGAATTAGTTTGTCAATATCCACAAAATTAACTTGCTTGGATTTTTTTTTTTAAGATTTTTATTTTTTATTTATTTGACAGAGACAGCCAGCGAGAGAGGAAACACAAACAGGGGGAGTGGGAGAGGAAGAAGCAGGCTCCTAGCGGAGGAGCCTGATGTGGGGCTCAATCCCAGAACGCTGGGATCATGCCCTGAGCTGAAGGCAGACGCTTAATGACTGTGCTACCCAGGCGCCCCTACTTGCTTGGATTTTTAAAAAAGATTTTATTGATTTATTGAGAGAGAGAGCAAGAGAGAGAGAGAGAGCATAAGAAGGGGAAAGGACAGAGAGAGAAGGAGAAGCAGACTCCCCACTGAGCAGGGGGCCTAACTCCGGGCTCAATCGCAGGACCTCAGGATCATGACCTGAGCCAAAGGAAGACACTTAACTGACTGAGCCACCCAGGCACACCAACTTGCTTGGATTTTGATTGGGATTTCATTGAATCTGTAAGATTAAGTGTGAAAGAACTGACATCTTGACAACGTTGAGTTTTCCCATCTGTGAGCATGGACTATCTCCCTATTTATTCAGTTCTTTGATTTTGTTCACCAGAATTTTATAATTTTCCTCATATAAACATAATATTTTATTAAATTTATACCTAAGCATTTCAGTTCTGATATTGCATTTTTACTTTCAAATTCCACTTCTTCATTGTTGATGTATAGGAAAGCAATTGACTTTTGTATATTAACCTTATATCCTACAATCTTGCTGTAATTGCTTATTAGTTAATTGCTAATTAGAAAATTTGTTTTTATTCTTTTAGATTTTCTACATAGGCAATGATGTCATCTGTGAACAATGATGGCATTGCTTATTCCTTTCAAATCAGTATACCTCTTATTTCCTTTTCTTGTCTTGTTGCGTTAGCTAAGACTTCCAGCATAATGTTGAAAACATGTAGTGAGATGGGACATCCTTGACTTGTTACTGATCTTTGTGAGAAATCTTCTAGTTTCTCACCATTAAGTATGATGTTAGCTGCAGGCTTTTGTAATGTTGAGGAAGTTTTCCTCCATGCTTAGTTTACTAAGAGTTTTTATTATGAAAGAATGTTGGGTTCTGTCAACTGTTTTTTCTGTATCTATTGATATGATGGCATGATTTTATTTATGTATATACAAACGTATGTATGTATAGTCCTTTGATGTGATGGCTGGATTACATTTGTTGATTTTCAAATGTTGGACCAGTCTTGCAAACCTGGGATAAATTCCACTTGGTCTTGGTCAACTTGTTGTATAATTATTTTTGTACATTGTTGTATTTTATTTGGTAATATTTTGTTAAGGATTTTTCCATCTATATTTATGAAAGATATGGGTCTGTAGTCTTCTTGTAATGTTCTTGTCTAGTTTTGGTATTTGGGCCTCATAAAATGAGTTAGGAAGTATTCCTTATGCTTTTACCCACTGAGAGAGATTGTAAAGAGTTGGTATCATTTCTTCCTTAATTGTAGAATTCACCAGTGAAACCATATGGGCCTGATACTTTCTGTTTTAGAAAGTTTTATTATTGATTTAATTTCTTTACTAGGTATGGGTCTATTGGAATTGTCTATTTCTCCTTGTGTAGGTTTTGATAAAATTGTGTCTTTCAAGAAATTGGTCCATTTCATTTGGTTATCAAATTTGTGGGCATCGAGTTGCTAATAATATTCCTTTATTATCCTTTTAATATCTATAAGATCCATATATATGTCCCCTGATTCATTTCTGATTTCCCTCACTGTTATTGCTAAGTAGCATTCTGTTTATTCATTTACCTACTGAGTAATATTTACGTATGTTCCAAGTTTTGCTGATTATAAATAAAGCACTATAAACATTTGTACAAGTTTTTATTTTAAACAGAAATTTTTATTATACTTGGATAAATACCTAGGCAGAGAATCGCCGTGCCATATGGCAAGTGCATATTTAGCTTTATAAAGAAATTGTCACACTGTGGTCCAAATGGCTGTGCAATATTTTATTCCCACCAGCATAAAAGATCTCTTATTACTTTACATCCTTTTGGTATTTTCACTTATTTTTAAATTTTAGACATTCTCATAGGTGTGTAGTGACATCTGATTGTTGTTTCAATTTTTCTTTTGAATACTGATGTTAAGCATTTTGTCTGCACAAGTGTTTTGACCAGTTTTAAATTCAGTTGTTTGCTTTCTTACTACTGTGTTTTGAAAGTTCAAATTGTAGTCTGGTTCTTTATCACACGTGTGATTTGCAAATATTTTTTTCTCAGTCTATGATTTGTCTTTTCATCCTCTAAACAGTGTCTGTTGAAGAGCAGACATTCTTAATTTATGATAGTGCCCTTTTTACATTTTTTCTTAATGATTGTGTTGGTGGTGTTATAGCTAAGATTTCTTTGCCCGATCCACGGTCACAAAGATTTTCTGTTATGTTTTCTTCTGGAAATTTTACAGTTGTAAGGTTCTTATTTAGATTTATGGTCCATTTATTGAGTTAATTTTTATATAAAGTATGAGGTGTGGGTTGAGATTGCATATGTTTTGTAAAATTGTTACAGCACAACTTATTGAAAAGACTATCATTTCTCTATTGAATTGCTTTTGCACCCTATAGAAAATAATAGACTCAATGAGTAAGTCTATTTCTGCATTCTTTATTCCGTTCCTTTGATCAATATTTGTCTTCATTCTCCAATACTACAGCAGGCTGATTATTTTTTAAAACTTGAAAATGTGGGGGCACGTGGGTGGCTCAGTCAGTTAAGCATCTGCCTTCGGCTCAGGTCATGATCCCAAGTCCTGGGATCAAGTCCCACATCCCTGCTGAGCAGGGAGCCTATTTCTCCCTCTGCCTGCCCCTTCCCCTGCTTGTGCTTGTTCTCTCTCTCTCTCTGTCAAATAAATAAATAAAATCTTAAAAAAAAAAAAAAAAACCTTGAAAATGTGAAAGTGACTTTTTTTTTTTTTTTTTAGGAAATAGATGCCCTGAGTCTCTTGTGCACTCTTGGTGAATTCACCTAAACTTCCTGAGTTCAGATTCTTCATTGATGGAATGAGGAATTAGATTAGTGGAAAGCTAAAGCCTTTCTCTTTTTTTCTCCTTTCCTTTCTTTTTTTCCTTCCCCTCCAACCTCATTCCTTCTCACCCTCTTTCTCTCCCACTGTCTTCCTGTGTCTTCGCCTTCCCCCCACATCCTTTCTCCGTGTGGACAGTAGATGGTGCTGTGCTGTAACACATATGTTTGCTGGCATTTAAAAATTTTTAAAGATCATATTATGTCATCTGTTAATTCTACGCCTTGTGCCTATGCTTTGAGAAATGATTGTTAAATTGTTAATGGAACAATGATGTTCACACCTCTGCCCCTTAAACAAGCAAAACCTCAGGGGCAGATCAGGTCCCCTGAACGGGTTTACTTCTTCATTGGAAAAGTTGTCAAAAGAGAAAATCTTCTCATTCAGAAGGGCTTTTTTTTTTTTTTTTAAAGGCACTGTTGGGTAGTGGCCCTGACAACCCACAGCAGGGCTCGGGCTTGTGTGACATTGAGTTTGTATTTACTCTTGTTTATCCAAGAGCAAAAATATGGATGGCTGCTAAGAACATAGGCCAGGAAGCCCCTTTGCTCAAAATAAAAATCCCAAGGTTAATTTGTTTGTGAATCATTGAGCCAGCTGGCTGTCCTGGCCCCGCTATGACTTCTGTGGTGACAGCTGTTTCTACCAAGATTTGATGGGTGGGAGGGAGGGCAGAGCTGGTGGTTGCAAGATGGGATAGAAGTGGGAGATGGATTGAAAGAATGGACTATGGTTTCTTTAAAAAGGAAACCGATGGGTTTCAGATATTCTCCACTGAACTCATATTCCCTTTATTGCGCAGAATGCTTTTACTTCCGGGACAAGAGGAGGTGGGCGGGCGTGGTCAGTTGTTCCTTCATATCCCCTTAGGTTATGATTTAATGGTGGGTGTTTAATTTTCCAAAAGTTTAGCAAACTGTGAAAGTTTCCAGAAAGGGCACTATATTTGCTTGCAAATATTTCAGCTTTTACTCCTTTGGCCCTAAAACCCTGAGGGGCTACGGACTCTTGTATGTTTCCTATAGCCTGGTTTTCCAAAGGTGAAATAAAAGGCCCTTCTTGGAGTTGATGGCATCATCCTAGGTTTTCCGTGTATAAACAGTCACAACGTTCACTTTATAGTGCTTTATGGTTTCACAAAGCAATTTTACAAACATGTGTAATTATCCCTTTCCTTAGAAAATGGAGGTTCAAATTAGGGCATTGGAGGTCCAAGCCAGTCAGTGAGGAAGATGTGTATAGATGGATTGCTGAGGACCTCTCTCCTTACTTAGATCTCTGCTTGGGTGCTGCAGTTCTGAAAATCCAAACCTGAGCTTCTGATATACAACCCAGTCCGCTCCATTTCCTGTCTTCTCTGTCTCAGTAAACGGCAATGTCTTCCTTTCAGTTCTTAGCTCCCAAACTCTGTAGTTATCTTTGATTCCCCTCCTTTTTACTCTATACCTGATCTACAAGCAAAACTTGTTGGCTCTACCTTTAAAACACATTCAGAATCTGACCACTTCTCACCACCTCGGTACACCATGGTCTGACCCATCATCGCCTTTTGCACGAATTAGGACAAGAATTTTCTAACAGGAGCACCTGGGTGGCTCAGTCATTAAGCGTCTGCCTTCAGCTCAGGTCACGATCACAGCGTTCTGGGATCCAGCCCTCCTCAGGCTCCCTGCTCAAAGGGAAGCCTGCTTCTCCCTCTCCCAAACCCTCCTGCTTGTGTTCCCTCTCTCGCTGACTGTCTCTCTGTCAACTAAATAAGAAAAAAAAAGAAGAATTTTCTAACAGATTTCCCTGTTTCAACCTGAGTCCCCCCCTTCAATCTCATCTCAGTACAGTAGTGAGGCTATGAAGGGTAAGTCAGATCTTGTCACTCTCTTGCCCAGGACCCTCCCAGGGCTCCCCACTGCACGCTGAAGGGGCGCAAAGCCTTTCAAAGGCCCTGTGTGATGCGGCCCCTTGTAACTTAGGGACCCTGTTTTGTGCCCTCATCCTCTCTCTCACTCATAGCCTCCTGCTGTTTCTCAAACTTGCCGGGAAAGCTCCTGCCTTGGAACCTATTCACTTTCTCTTTCTCCTTGCCCAGGTCCCATTCTCACTCTTGTTTCCTTCACATCTCTACTCCAGGTCACCTTCCCACTGTGGCCTTCCTTGGCAGCTCCATTTAAAATTAAACGCTCTAACCACTCTCTATTCCCTTCCTGGTTTAATTTATCCCTTCGGCCCTCAATCTGTATTTATTAATCCTGCCTGGCAGCGTCCTCTAACATCCTAGAGCATAGACTCCGTGAGGCCAGGGATTCTTGTCCATTTTATTCCCTACTGAATCCCCAAAGCCTAGAATAATGCTTGACACGTAGGATGCACTCAATAACTATGACTGATTGACTGAATGACTGAATGACTGACTGAATGAATGATGTTCTCCAACACACTTCCATGGTACGAACTCCTGGCAAAACCACCAATGATATTACAGCTAGATTTCATGACTAGGACTGAAGCATGGAACTCAGTGCCCTACAATCACTCTGTGAATAATCCAGTTTTGTGGTCTTACCCCTGGAGATTCTGATTCGGTAAGTCTGAGAATCCATATTTGTATGTGTTCCCCAAGTGATTTTAACTTTTAAACAGATTTGGAGACCCACTGGCCCAGAGAATACTTTGCCATTAATTCTGCAAATATTTATTGAACATATTTTGTATCCCAGAAATTATGCACAAGAGTGACCCCCGCCTGATGTCTCAGGTACGGGTCAGATCTCTAGAGATCTCAGATGTATACAATTATACTGGTAATGCGGTATAACTGATGCTTTCCAGAGGCATCTATTAATTGCAGGAGAAGACAAAAGAAGGGCATATCTGGAGGGTGTAGGGNNNGGAAGAATTCCCAGAGAAATTGACTCCTGGTTAAGAGGAGGTGACAAGACATGTGAAGGATAGAGGATACTGTGGACAGAAAACAGTCTTGGCCTCTGAGTTCAAGGCAATTACTAGGTTCCTAACACCTGTTTAGAGTAACTGAGAGTCCACAGCTCTTCTTTATACCCAAAGAAGAGAGAAAAGTCAGGCAATCTTCCATTTTCCCAAGAGATACCTACGTTTTTTTTCATGGTCTTCTCTTCCAGGTGTCTGGTATTTTAATTGTCTATGAGATCATAAAACTATATTTCTGTCTTGTTTATCTGGTTTCCTTTTAAAAGGGTACATACAGTAAAGTCTTTCTTATTATGGAGTAACGAATGATTTTTGAGACACTTCTCTGGGATATTTGCATTTCAACAAAAAGAGGCAGGTTTATTAAGAAGAAGAAGAAGAAGAAGAAGAAGAAGAAGAAGAAGAAGAAGAAGACGACGACGATGGCAAACATTAATGACAAACCAGCAGGGAGATATTCTTTTAGGGCTGAACCTCCAATTTTACTCAAGTCACATTACATGAGGAAGACCTTAGGGTCAGTGCTGAAATTGGTTTCTCGTGGTTCTATGCCAGTTTATTTCATCTTGATATTGGGGGTAATGATAACCAGTCCTGTCTTTTCCAAGCTTTGATATATGCTTGGGACCAATGCCTTTATCTTTCTGTACTGCAGTTACCTAAATGTGTAGTATCTTATTTGTACAGGGTATTCTATTTTACCCTTTTATATCTGTTAAGATAAGTAATGTTAGCTGCTGTACAAAAAAACCCCCAGATCTCAGTGCCTTAACACAATAAAGTTTTATTTTTCACCCAGATCATTGTTCTAAAGAGTGGGGGTAGGCTAGTTGTTTGGACAGGGGACTCAGCATCATGCAGTCATTCATGGACCCATGTCTTTCATGATGGGCCTCTGCAAAGTCAAATTGTCGCTTCAAGATTGCCCTGACACCTTCTAGACAGCAGATAAGTAGAAGAGAGAGTGGAATAAGCACTGCGATTGAAGATGCAATCAAGGGTTGGTGCTCATTTCCTATAAAGGGTAGATAATACATATTTTAGACCCTGCTGGCCACATACTCCCCCTGTTACAACTACTCAATTCTGCCCTTATACTATGAAAGCAGCCGTAGATTACACATAAATGAATAGAGGTGGCTGTGTTGAAAACAACAACAAACAAAACAAAAACAAAACAAAACGAAAAACCCTTTATTTACCAAGACTGGTGGTAAGCTGAATTTGGCCTATGGGCTGTCATCTGCTTACCCTGCATTCAACCAAAAGGGATGCCTACTGTTCACGTTGCATTGGCAAGAACCAGTCACATGTCCTCACCCAACAGCGGTTGTCAGGGGGATGCAGTTTCGCCCTGTGCTCAAGAAGAGGAAACTACTCGGTGAGCATCTGGCTAGTCTCTGCCGTATCATGTATCAGGGCTAGGAGGTTCATTGATATGTTTGGAAACATCAACATACTAGAGTCTAGTCCAAATTTGATCAAGGTCACGAATAATCCTCTAAAAAGCATCCTCTCACAAGTTTTCTAAGTGGGGTTAGCTTGCTTAAGATGATTCTGAGAGGTTCTCTATCGATCAGGTGGGAAGCTCTCCTTCCACGCAAAGATAAGCATGCTCCCCACTAGATGACTGAAATACACTTGCTGCCCTTTGGTAATATGTGGTCATTACTGGATGCCAAGGGTAAAGATAAGGACCACTCTGTGTTAACTTCCAAATATCAACTAGGAGCTGAATCTCTCCTGTCAACTGTTTTTCCCCCCTTTTCTCCTTCTAAAGTTCCCAGAGATGGTGAAAATCTTGCCCTGCAAGTGCACGTACGAGGATCTGTACCAGCAGCAATTCAGTTCGTGGTAACTATTTCTTTGTCTCTTCAAAGGTTTCCCCTTTAATCTACGATGGAGTGAAAAACAAAGGATTCCTTCATCAGCTCTGTGAAATAAGCAGAGCAAACGTTTGGCTAAAAATAGATTTAGTGGTGGCTTCCTAGAGAGGAGCTACAAATACTCTCACAATCCCAGCCCTTAAACTCTCAGACTCCAGGTTTACTCGCTAGATCGCATGCAGGAATGGCTCCAAATTCTCTACTCCACTCCTTGCATCGGGCTGGCCTTGTGACTTGTTTTAGCCAACAGAAGTGGAGACCCGCATGTTCCACTTTCTCTCAAAACTCTACTGCTTTTATCTGCAAAAGTCTGGCCTAGCCAGGTGGAGGGTGGGAGGTAACGTGAAGTAGAAAACAGTGGTCCTAGCTGAGGCCTTTCCAGGACAGCCAGCCTGCTGGTGCCTCCAGATTCATACAAGAGCCCAGCCCTGCAGAAGGGTATTTGCCAAAAGTAATGAAGCTAGAGATTGATTGAGCAGGACTCAAAGGTACATGTCCAGATTTGTACCACACCTTGCAAAAATAGAGGCAAGTCCTGTGATCTCAGAGTTTCCTGTACATACCGTCTCAGCGGCCCTTATCACGTTGCAATACAGTCATCGCTTTACTAATGGGTAGACCTGAAGGCCATATTATTGGTTGGTGAACGTGTGCACATTTTGGCCTTAGTTTCCAAAAAATGTTGTTAATGGCATCTCTCAGTTATCTGGAAGAATCACCTCTGATTCACCCTGGGTGAGGTTTCCCACCTCTAATAATTTGCAAAAGCCCCCCATTTTACATCAATAATATTTCACATTTATCCCATTGGTATCAACCCATTCAAGCTTCCATTACCTGTCCAAGGTCTAGTGCAATAACTTAGTGGCCTATCTGTTTGTGTGGGACTCCTTAAACCCGTCTTGCATCTGAATTCTGTAAGGCTCTTTCTAAAACTCAGTTCAGCCAAGCACCGTCTGGCTTAAGACCCTTTGTTTCTGCACTGCCTCTCCATGCACCAGTGCCTGAAAATGACCGCAGATACTTCCATGACTTTTCTTTTAGGGAGACCCCACAGCCGATCTGCCCGAGATACTCCCATGAAGCCTCTTGTCCTTGTGTTCAGTCTAATTTGGCATTTGTTCCACCCTCAAAACTGAACCAGCTTGGATGCTAAACTGCATGATCACTCTCTCTACCATTAACTACTTCTTTTTTTTGTGGCCTTTACCATTGTTGGCAAGGACTGAGCTGTTTCTTTGAAGGACAAATGGTAACATTCTCCCCCAGTGCCCGTACTTTTCTCTTGTAAGATCTGAGGGAAAATGAAATATGTGTTAACATGTGGGAAGAGGGGCAGGAGAGGTGTTACCTAGTATGCAGGAAGCAATTTGAAACCTTTGCCCCACTGAAGGAGACGGGGCATAGCTTATTTCTTGTATAAACTTTACGATCATCCTGATGGTTGCCATTTTGACCCCACCTTACTCCTAGTGTCGTTAGATGTAAGGAAGAACTTTGAGATTCTTGACCAAAGGAAGAGTGGCAATGTGCTCACTCCTCTTGGGGGCTGAAAAAGAAGTTAAATGAATGGGCATGGAGGGAAAGGATGATTGGTCCCAGGGCCCTCGTGGGTGGCTGGAGCAGGCTAGCTCTGAAGATTCATCTGGGAGATTTGTACTAGCAGGAGTTTCTCATACCTTGGGAAGACAAATCTTCTGGAACATCTGTCGTTAGTCACAGAGCATGAAGGTCATCCAAGGAGAAAAGTTCCAGACACCCGGGGTTGTTAGAATCCTGAGTATCATCTCTCCCCAGATGTGCTGTTGTTACCCATGTGATTAGAATATTATTAATCCCTGCTAACTTCCTCATCTTCTTCCTCGGTATTATGGATTATGGAAGGCTAATCAAGGTTTATCATTATGCAAGATACAAAAGGCATTATCAGTTTCAAATAACTGAGTCACATTCATACTTGGGTAGCCTCTATCTTGCAGTGAGGTAAGGAAACTCTGGGCAAAGGTATGACTATCTTTGCAGAAGAGGTAGGTCTCCCCATCTGTAGATAAGCTGGAGACATTAAAAGATTTTATTACTATAGGACATATTTGAAAAATGACCAGGAGAAATCTGGTATTGGAGTTCACCTGGATTAGAAAATTAAGCTTGAAGGTAGGAAAACAAACTAAGTTGCTTGGTCATTGTCTGGTAAGAAATCTCTGCTTTTCCCTACCCCTGGCATCTCTTCTTTTCCTACTTACTTATTTATTGAGTGAAAGGGAAAGGACTCAAGACAATCAAAAAACAGATATATAGGAAAGGGGATTTACCAAAGAGAACAGATGTTTTCCTAATTTTGTAAAAAGTATAAAGTTCAAACTTGGCTTTCAAAGCTAGAGATATGCACAGATTACCACCCTGTATGGGTTATGGGCACTTGGGGATTTCTTGTCCATTTAATATTTTTTGAAGTTTAATATCTCAGCAGTGAAAGGAAACAGAAGCAGCTAATTCTGAACCTAAGAGTTCTTTCCTGACCTCTTGGTACCTAGGCACAATAGGGTGAGTTCAGGATTGAGTTAAATCTTAACTCCCTGTTTCCTGTCTTTTGTTAATTTTAAGCTGACACTTAAACATGCTTCAATGTGGACTTTTGTGTAGGAATGCCTTTGATGTTTTTTTTCCCCCACTCCCAAGGAATGCTAGCTAAGAGGGGGAGAAAAATAAAGTTATAATCATACATAATATGTATCTTAAGAAGTGATGTGTGCTTTTTTTTTCTTTTTTCTTTTTTTTTTTAACCGAGAGCCAGACTGGGACATTGCAATCCCCTTCTGCCCTTCTGCCTTTCTGTTAGAGGAACTGTGAACTCCAGTCTTAGGAAGAGGGTGTACTCTCAGTCCTTTGAAGTGTGCATATCTCCATGAGAAACCCACACTGCACAGGCAATGAGCCGTGGGCCTCCTGGGGTCACATGCTGTCTTTGTGGATGGAAGCTGAAACTGGGGTATGTGCATTTGGAAATGGGAGAGCTGTTCCCATTCCAGGGAATGGTGTGGGTGAGCCGTACTAAATGTACACATCTGGCTGGATAGGTGCATTTGGGGGTGAAGTGGGGAAGGGCTCCTTGAGTGGCCCAACGACATGCTTTATTGGCTTAGTCTATGCTTCCCTTGAGCTAATTGACCCAGTTACCTGGTCAGTCATTTCAGTGGATCATCAGTTGACTATGACTAATGGGCCATTAGATTTGGAATCTTTTGCTTAATGTGGTCTGTTCAGCTGCCTTTATGGGGAAAAACTCCTATTTCCACTTGAATGAGTGGGGCCATGTCTGGGGTGAGGGGATGATACATATATATGTCTTAGTTAGGGAGAATGGTGGAAAAGCAAATAACAGGCGAGGGTGAGTAATAGTGATTAAAAGAGTTAAGCAACACTGTTAACATTGTGTCTTTATGACTATGTGTTTAACAGAGTGTGATACATACTTGTGATGCAGAAACCTATAAACTCAGGATTACTGTATGGAAAATATATTGGCTACAATATATCAGTTACATTTTAACACACATATGTACCTATGTGTCCATATTACATGTGTGTACATCCTAGGCAACCATCTGCTTTAAAGGGATCTATTGTATTATTCTGTTGGTGTTTTCATTTAGTGATATTATTTTAACAGACATATTCATTTCACTTTCAGATTGCCTTGCAACTACTATGTTGAGTTGTTCAATAGAAAACATTCCCTACATTCTATTAACACACACTCAACCTATGCTATTTGGTAGTTTGTGCACACATTAAATGAGGATATTTTGTTATACTGTTGAAGCATAATTTTTACAAAGGTAAGATCATGGCTCATGCAAATATAAAGTGAACACGTGTCAAAGATTTTATTCAACTTGTTAATAAATAAGAGAATCAGTAAGATGTTAAAAGAGGTCCAAATGAGAATTTGACTTACTGAGACATAGAATTCATTTGCGTTGCTGTGGGTAGGAATCATTCACGTGGCCATTCATTTTCAACAAGTTAACACCCACACTTATAGAATTTTTAAATAGCCAAGAAATAGTCTTCAAAAGAAGTCATTTCCAAGTCTTGGATAAATTTTCCTGACAAGAGTTTTTATTGCCTTATTCATTAATTCGAGCATTTATGAGGATCTATTATGAGCATGTATTAGAGACTGGTACACAGTTGTAAACATGAGAAGATGTCTGATCTTTAGGAGTTTAACATTTAGGTGGAGGAAAGGGATGTACTCAGGTAACTACAGTTCACTTGATAAACGCCAATAGAAACTTAATGAATCATTCTGTTATAGAAGGGTGTTCACGACTCCACTGAAGACTGTTTGAGCAAAGTCTTACTGGCTGAAATGCTCACCATCTTGGAAATTGAAGGGCAGGCTTTCCGTTCTACCCAGAAGGAACAGAATATGGAACGTTCCTGAGTGCAAAAAAGCAAGGCATATTTATGGGATATGCAAGTAAAAAAAAAAAAAAGAACAGAGCAGTGGGGAGGGATGGGACTGGAAGATGAAGCTCCTGGGTCAGGTAAGGCAGGATTAACTGATAAACCACATCATGCTGAAAGAGGTAGAGGCTAATGGTGAATTTTAAGCAGAAAAGTACTAATAATTTCAGTATTTCAGATCACACTCTGAAATAATGTAAGTTAGTATCAGGGAAATCGGTTAAAATCAGTTGTTACACTAGACCAGAGGGGCAAGGATCCAGACTCCACCCCCCATCCCCAAAACATTCGAACACTTTGATCAGCCAAATTATGTTTGTTTGTTTGTTTGTTTTTAGAGAAGGGGGCTTCCCCTGCTTTTCTGCTTCTTTTCATTGCCCCTAACCCTTTCCTTTTCTTCCCCTTCACTCCTTCCCTCATATATCCCTCCCTCCACATTTTCCTTCCTACTTCCTTTCTCTTTCTTTGTGAACCCATTTCCCCACAGTTTAGTGCTCTTGGAAACACCTGCTGTGTGTCTAAGGTACTGTGAGCCCCTCATGTAGAATCAGAGTGATTCCGGGAGGTGCTCTGATTTTCAAGACATTTCTGGACAAACACTGACACATTCCTAGTCTTCTATTCTTATTTGAAAATCAGTTGTTAAAGCACCATGACGTCATCCTAAGCAAGGTAAAATACAACTTCTGCTTCATAATTATTATATGCCAATCCAGTTTTGCTGATCCCTCTTAGGACTGGAAACCCTTTGCTCCCATTGACAAGGAATTTGCAGGTCACCTCCCAGGATGGGTTATTTCTGCAGATGGCTAATTTGGTCCATTTGTCTTGACTTGTGCTAATTTCCTCTCTAGGGGGTGAGATTTTTCTGACAATATTAATTTTTTTATAAGTCGTAGTAGTGGGGAAAAATAGAGAAAGGAGCTAGAAGA
Organism: Ursus maritimus; assembly: GCF_017311325.1. NCBI lineage: Eukaryota > Metazoa > Chordata > Mammalia > Carnivora > Ursidae > Ursus > Ursus maritimus. The sequence continues at coordinate 15,566,074 of NW_024424675.1, forward strand.
GTATTCTTATGTAACTTCCAAAACTCTAAATTTATCCCAGTGCCCTCAGAACTTCCAACTCCTTCAGAGAGTGATTTCATCCAAAGGTCTGTATAAATTTAACCTGATTAAGACAATTCACATTAAAGTATGAAATGATCAATAACCAACCCCTCTAAGCTTGATGTTCTTTTCAAAATAGGAGATTATTAACCAGAAAAAGATCTCAGATTGACTAAATTTGAAGTATGAAGTAGGAGGAAAGAACTTAGAGCAGCTGAAGAGTAACATGTTTGATCAATTAATATCTACTGCACCTTAAGAATAAAATCATTATCCAGCCTATAACAAGATAAGAATAATTCAGCACTGGTCTAGAATATGACCTCATGGTGCTGATGGTTGTGAATTGGTTGGCCAGGTCATACCTATTAAGAGGATAAAGATGAGCTGTGAAAAATTAGAAGTCTACTATCATATTAGCCCTTTTCAAATATGACAATAAAAAAAAAGAAAAAAGAAATCTAGCTGTAAAAAGTATAATATACAAGTAATACATGCTCGTGGTGTAAAAACAAACATCCTAAATCCAACTAAAGCAATTTATGACAACACGAGGTTGAATTGAACAATGTGTTATAATGTGATGATGGAAGTTCCCCTTTGTACCTTCAGGACCTACATCCCATTCATTTCTCAGAGGTAATTAGTGTTAATTTCTTGTGTATCTTTCCAAAAATGTTCTTAGTGCACTGCATTAGTTAAGGTTCTTTTGGTTTCAGGCCACAAAAATAAACTCCAGCTGACTTAAGCCACAAAAAAGAATTTACTGGAAGGTTTCTGGGGTATTTTGCGGAATTGAAGCAGGATTAAATCCCTAAGTCTTTGGAAAGGGTAGGCTAAGGGAAAGTTAGGAGACATCCCAGCACCATAAGTCAGACGATTGCCCTTGATGTGACTTGGCTGCCAAGTTTCCCAGCCTCTGGTACTTCTGTTTTAAATTTCAAACATGATTGGCCAAACTGGATTGGGCTGGTGAGCCGTAGTGTGGCTGGAAGTGTGGACGTGGGGGGGGTTATTAGATGAGGCAAATGTCATGGTGTAGGAAGTCGGAGAAATTTTCTGGACAGGTTAAATGGTAGCTTGCAGGACAGCAACCCTGCGAATATCTATTGCACGTAAGTATGTTTGCATTTACTCACATACGAAACACACAACCTCACTCTATATATTCGATTCTAAGACAAATTCCTCTCACATTTTAATTATCTATGAAATCAGAGACGCATTTTATAATTGATGCTATCTTGGCATTAGTGGACAGTTTTATATAGACCATTTTGTATTTCTTTGTGGCACATAAAATAGTGAAATCTCTCCAGTTTGGCATTCCAGTAACTCTTACATGGTGGAAAAAATACTGTTTGTTCTGGAGCCAGGTGTCACTTATAAGCGTATTAGAATTGCATACCTGGCACTATTTTTAGGAATCCCTTACATTTAAAACAGGAGCCTGAAATTACCTTCATAGAAAATTCTCTTCACCATTGCAATTAAATTAAACTTTATGTAAACACTATAGACCTTATTTTAGGAGCTAAGTACAAAGCTAGGTACTGTGGGTTAGAATAAAATGTGACTCCAGTTTTGCTCCCAAGATAATTACAAATTGACAACTTCATTTTTAACTTCTAGCCTTCAGAACTATGAGAGAACAAATTTCTGTTCTTTTAATGCACCACATTTATGATAATTTGCTATAACAGCCCTAGGAAGCTAATATACCCTGGGAGAGGTTATACGGTGTTTTAAAAGTATAAAGCATAATGAGGTATATCAGACCTTTTTTGAGATCTGGTTTTGGTGGCAGAAGGGGCATTATGAGTCTAAAGCTGTGGATTTTTAGCAGTTTGATCCACCAAATACAGCCTGAGTTTCTGTTGAATCAATAGCTGGTGGGAATTCCACTTCTGGCTACCAGGGCATTAAGAGGAAATATACCTACCTGCTTACCTGGAATGACCAAAAAATCAGACCAAATATATGAAAAATGAATTTTTAAGACATTAGTCATCAGGTAACACAGGACAATGATGTCTGAGAGAGGGAGAGCCTTATGATTGTCCCAATTTATTGCCTTGAGAGTCTCCAGGCTGTGATTCATGGAGGGAGAACCCGGGAAGAGCTTGGTGGATAATGTGAGTAAAGCAGATAGAGCTGAAAGTCTGGGGGAGACAGAGGTGTTAAAAGGTCAGAGTACTGGAGGAGAGAGGAATATCGGCATGGGAATCATGCACGGGGATGCACAGAGCTCTAGTACATTAATTGTCATCAAATGCTGTATGATCTGCTCCGATGTACAATTCTTCACAGTAATTCATCAAAGTTTAGGATTTCTATGTGGGAAACTTTGTGGCATGTTCTATATACATATTTTTTTCATATCAGTTCTACTGAAGAGCAAGCATAATCATCACTACCCTGGTAGGAACCATTCCTCTATGCATATTCAGCCCCTGTGCGCTGAAGACGGCTCTGCTCCTTTGGTTCTGCCGGATGAGGAGGGTCTGGACGGTCCTTCTGGCATTTGTGATGAGGGACCAGAGAATGACTGTTGACGATCAGGACCAGAAGAGGAGGGAAAGGATTAGCAAAAGACAATCCATGATCATAATAACAGGAGGAGAGGTGCCTGGGTGGTGCAGTCGTTAAGTGTCTGCCTTCGGCTCAGGGCATGATCCCGGCGTTCCGGGATCGAGCCCCACATCAGGCTCTTCCACTGGGAGCCTGCTTCTTCCCCTCCCACTCCCCCTGTTTGTGTTCCCTCTCTCGCTGGCTGTCTCTGTCTAATAAATAAATAAATAAATCTTTAAAAAAATAATAATAACAGGAGGAAGTGGTGAAGGGGAGAGGTAGGAGTAAACGTCTGGATGGCAGGAGATTTAGAGGGCAAGAGGCTCTTTATACTTTGAAGAAAGTGCCTTGAGAGCGGCTTCCATGCTGAAGTCAGTGGATGAGAGATTTGTCCTCTCTTCAAGGAGTTTAAAAAAATGCAAATGAAGAAACTTTTTATCTTGATGAAGTCCCACAAGTTCATTTTTTCTTTTGTTTCTCTTGCCTTTGGAGATGTGTCATGAAAAAAGTTGCTGTGACCAATGTCAAAGAGGTTGCTGCCTATGTTCTCCTCTAGGATTTTGATGGATTCCTTTCTCACATCGAGGTCTTTCATCCATTTGGAGTTTATTTTTGTGTATGGTGTGAGAGAGTGGTCAAGTTTCATTCTTTTGCATGTAGCTGTCCAATTTTCCCAGCACCATTTATTGAAGAGACTGTCTTTTTTCCACTGGATGTTTTTTCCTGCTTTGTCAAAGATTAGTTGCCCAGAGAGCTGAGGGTCCATTTCTGGGTTCTCTATTCTGTTCCACTGGTCTATGTGTCTGTTTTTGTGCCAGTACCATGCTGTCTTTGTGATTACAGTCTAAGAGGCAGCCCACGGAATGGGAGAATATATTTGCAAATGACACTACAGATAAAAGACTGGTATCCAAGATCTACAAAGAACTTCTCAAACTCAATACACAAGAAACAAGCAAATCAAAAAAAGAGTGGAAGATACGAACAGACACTTTTCCAATGAAGACAAACAAATGGCTAATAGACACATGAAAAAATGTTCAAAATCATTAGCCATCAGGGAAATTCAAATCAAAACCACATTGAGATACCACCTTACGCCAGTTAGAATGGCAAAAATTGACAAGGCAAGAAACAACAAATGTTGGAGAGGATGTGGAGAAAGGGATCCCTCCTACACTGTTGGTGGGAATGCAAGTTGGTACAGCCACTTTGGAAAACAGTGTGGAAGTCCCTTAAAAAGTTAAAAATTGAGCTACCCTATGATCCAGCAATTGCACTGCTGCGTATTTACCCCAAAGATACAGACGTAGTGAGGAGAAGGGCCATATGCATCCCAATGTTCATAGCAGAATTGTCCATAATAGCTAAATCATGGAAGGAGCTGAGATGCCCTTCAACAGATGACTGGATTAAGATGTGGTCCCTATATACAATGGAATATTACTTAGCCATCAAAAATAACGATTTCTCAACATTTGCTGCAACATGTACGGGACTGGAGGAGATAATGCTAAGTGAAATAAGTCAAGCAGAGAAAGACAATTATCATATGGTTTCACTCATTTATGGAACATAAGAAGTAGGAAGATGGGTAGGAGAAGGAAGGGAAGAAGAAATGGGGGGGGTAAACAGAAGGGGGAATGAACCATGAGAGACTATGGACTCTGGGAAACAAACTGAGGGCTTCAGAGAGGAGGTTGGTGGGGGAATGGATAGGCTGGTGATGGGTATTAAGGAGGGCACGTATTGCATGGTGCACTGGGTGTTATACGCAAGTAATGAATCATGGAACTTAACATCAAAACTAGGGATGTACTGTATGGTGACTAACCTAATTAAAAAATATTATTATAAAATAAAAAAATTTAAAAATGCAAATGAAGAATTTAGGGGGAACATCTCTCTACTTGCTGGATGGGCTGCTAACCAATTTATGAATCACTTAATAAAGCCAATTATATAATTATATTTTCAAAATAAATAATTTAGGTTACTTTGAGAATTCTTATTGTTTCATGAACTGGGTTTATTGATTATTTTCTGAGCCTGAACTCAGGGAGATACATAGCATAGTACATCATAGGACCTCAGAAAACATTTAGTTTCTGAAACATCACTGTTTCATCAGGACTATATTATAGTTCTGATATTATGGGACTTCAGAAAGCATTTAATCCTGCTTCAGGTAACCCTGAGAGACAGAATTATGCTAAGAATTTAGAGTGTCAGGGGATTCTCATCTATCTCTTTCTTGTGTAGGGACATTTCATCACATTGCTCTTTCCTCAACTCCTTGAATTAATCAGGTTTTCCTGCAGGGTTTCCCACTTCTTATCAGCCTTTCTTATTAAGTTCTTTGCTCTACGATTTTTTCTACCACTTTATGTTCTTTTTTTTTTTTTCCTTAAGACTATTTATTTGTCAGAGAAAGAAAGTGAAAGCAAGCATGCACACTAGCAGGGGAAGTGGCAGGGAGAGGGAGAAGCAGACTCCTCACTGAGCAGAAAGCCCGATGTGGGACTCCATCCCAGGACCCCAGGATCATGACCTGGGCCAAAGGCAGACACCTAACCAACCTAGCCACCCAGGCATTCCTCTACCACTTTAGATTCCTAAACCAAAGATGTTAGATAAGGTCTGTAATGCTCAAATACGGAGCCATGAGAATTTTAGTTTGGCTGAGTTACACTACGATGGACCCGTCTGCAAGAAGGTTGGCATTCAAATGTTCAGAATGGACACGTAGAGAAAGACTGAAAGACACATCTCATTTGAACCAACTGGAAAGGGAGAAATGAACTTACTGGAGCTTGGTGGTTAAGAGTATGCCTTCTTCTCCTCTATATAAACTTGGTCCTGAAAGTCATTTTCAACTAAGTATGAGGACTATTTTCCAAGACCCCTTACACATACAGGTGGGGCAGTATTAACACATTATTTATATTAATAATTCAATGTTATCTCTCATAACTAATATGCTGCAAATATTGAACTGGGGAGCAGCTGTGTAGCTGCTCATATCTGAAATAAACAAAGAGCTAGTGTCTGTGAAAAGAAAGAGCTCAATTCATAACAAAATTGCATATATTTCTAATATAGGAAATATAGCTGCTTTGCAAAGTTCTCTCTAGGACAGTGGGAGATGTTATTTTACACACTCAGCATTCACCAGTTTTAACTTTCCAAACAGAACCTATTTCAAATATTTCAGGGATTTTTTTTTGTTGTTGTTCTGTTTTATTTTTACTTTCCTTAAATTGGATGGCCGAAGACTGCCTTCTGGAGGTCAAGCCCTTGATTGACAGCTGAGCTCTGGTTTAAGCCATCGGAAGGTAGCAAGCAATGGTGCAGACAGGAAGAAAGAAAGGAACATCAGGTAGAAAACAGGCCAGGGGCCCTGGGCCTGGGAGTCTTGCCACATGTCAGAAGTGGAGTTCGAGGAGGCTGAAGATGAGATGGAGGAGAGCCAGAGAAAGACAAATGATGGTGGCAGGTTGTGAGGGAGACGGAGGGAGTTGGGAGAGGGGCGTACGAAATGTTGGAACTGTATAGGGCAAGACAGACTTCTTCTGTTGGGGTCTGCATGCAGAAAACCTGCCAAGGCTCAGTTCTAAGCTTAGGTAACCAGGGTGATTGAAGGAAAAACTATGAAGGAGGTAAGGGTTGTTTCCAACATTCTGCCATTGCTTTTCAACGCCCTGTAGCTCTTTTGGCAGATTGTCTCCAACCAGGTGTTCAGACCCCCACCCTCCCTTCCCCTGAACTACAGCGTACCGGGTCACCCACATTGTAGTAATCATTGGACAACCTTCTTATTCCAAGCTTTTCTTCCCAGCTTTTTTGCTTCCCCCAAATCTGGTTCCCTCCTTGCTCATGCCCTTGATCCCTGCTGGAGCTAATTTGACAACTGATAGGATCCAGGGTGTCAATGACTGATGTTGTCTCAGGGTTTCCTCTCTCTCTGGTTACATTTGGACTCCTCCTAACGCAGGAAAGAGGGAACTCAATGGAACTGGACAAGAAAGTGGCCTTTTCTTGATTCCTTCAGATAACTTATTGCTTTACCCACACATAGGGGCCAACTCTGAGAGTGTGAACTTAGCTGTTAGAGTAGCTGTGTTTTAGGAGAAACGCAGGGAAGGCTGGAGATTACTAGGGGGAAGAGTCAGTCAGAAGCTTGGTAGAGATAGAAGACCTGTGGGGTCAGAGTGGGGGCTAGACTAAAGAGTCTATCAGCCAGCCTTGAAGGATAAACACAGAACATTCAAAGGCCCTGGTGAGTGGCTGAGGTAATTCCATAAAACCCTTTTTTTCTCAAACCATGGCTTGAGCTAATGGATTTCTCCAGGATGGTTTCTCTTTTCTCCTGCTCTGTAAGTATAGCTCAGCCTTCTGTTCTGCTAATGTTCATTGGTTCTGTTACTGGGTCTGGGGATGGAAAAGGTTGCTTAGGTGTCAGCCAAGACACTCCCTCTGTTTGGGGGAGATGGAGCTGCCAGCCCGACTATCCGCTTCCTGCCAGCTTAAGGAGCTTATGACTCAGATTCAAGCAAAACACTGAGCTGAAGCAAAAAGAGAGGGAGGGAACCTCTGCTCAGATGAAGGCTCCAGTGCCAAACTGCATCACTGAAACATTCAAGTCAGGGGAACCCATCACACCAGAAGGCTGTGTTCGTGCTCTTCTTTGAAAACATGCATAGGTGCGCGGACACACATTTCCTTTCTCTTATGCTCACACAAACACATTTCTCGCAAGCTGGAATTCTGCGGCTATTGTACCATCCTGTAGGGAAAGCTACTCTGGGGAGCTGGAATGATTATTAAGCATCTCTCAGGTTCTATGATAACAGAAAAGTCCTCACCCGATGTTACGATTCAGCTGGAGTGTCCATTTGTCCCTTCTTGCCATGTGTCGCCCTAGTTTCCATTCCTCATCCAAGGAGGTAGTGGAGGAAGGCTATAGATATCTCTTGGGAATAACACTGAAACCCAGACGCATGTGTTTCAGGTCGTCTGTGGTTCTGTTAGCTTCCTGGATATTGCTCCAGTGGCTGAGCTGCTGCCAGTGTTGACTTGCTGGTCACTTTGGAAGGCAAACTCTACCCCTGAGGAAAGGTACTGAATGAATTAGCAAGATCTCCATTCTTTCTTTTCGTTCCTCCTTCCATTACTCATAGACAGGCCCACATCCCTCCCTTTTCCCTTCCAGTTGTCTCTTTGTGAGTAAACATTAGTCATTTCCTTCTGAGTGTCTTACCTCCAGGTACCAAAGACAAATGTGTGATCTCTTTGAAATTCAAGGTGTTGAACTCTATACTTTTGTGCTAAATATAGCTTACGGTGTGGTTTCTTCATGTATGATTAGGTATCTATGCATAATCTTCCTAATATTCAAAATTAGCTGTCACTCCTTTTAAGAAACCCTAAAAATTCTCATAGTTAACTATTCAGGACCAGACGCCTTAATGCCCTTTGGGAATCTTCCTGATCTAGATCGGCTTAAGTTTCTAGTTTCGTCTCACCTGGCATCAACACTCTTCTCTAAACTGACAGGACTGGTCTACTTAATCCCCCAACCCCATTTAATCCCTCCTGTCTTTGAAATTCCCTCTTCTAAAATCTTCCTAATCCCAACCGTTCTTAAAACTCAGACCCATGTCCTTTCATACGTTTATTGGAGGAGAAGAAGAAGGAGAAAAAGAATGGGGTGGACAGAAAGAAAGAATAAATGTATTGACGTTTGAAGGGAAAGAAGCCCAGTTGTGATGTGTGGTACTTCTGCAAGTCTGTCTTTAGCCTAAGATAGGCATTATAGGCACCCCACTCCTCCCACCAACATTTTGGAAAGCTCAGAAAATGAGATTTATCAGTCATCAAGAGCTATCAGTCCAGTCAGGAAAGCATTACCGTCATTCTGGGAGTGGGACGCAATTTTCCCTGCCTAACAGTGACAGACACATGGGAAGTCACATTGGAATCAGAAGGCAGTTTAGTGGGCATGGATACAATGAAAGTGGAATTAGTTGGAAGAACGAAATGCTGATTGTAATTTAGCATGGTAGTTTGGTCTCTTTTATTTTTGAGGACCTCTCTTAAGGGGTGCTTGCAGATCTGAATTGTCCTAAAGACTGGTGCTCAAGGTCGTACCTCTGAACTTGTAAGGCAGATCAATGTTATTCCCCTCAGACACATTTCTTTTTCAAATGTGTGAATACCATCCATCTGGTTACTATCCAGGCTTGGCCGGGGTTGGGGGGGGGGCTGTTCTGCCTCATTAAGAGGACTCTGCATATCTCTGCTTTGATCATTACCTGTGGGCCTCACTGTTTAATTTTATTCCCAGTTATAGGAATAACAACCCTCTTGCCCCATAGCTGGTTTTGATACTAAACAGTTTTATGCAGCACTTGGCCGTTAGTGGCCTCTCCATGAATATTTGTCACCTAAGTATTTGACACTTTTGTAAGCTATTGTATATTCCTTTGTCTGGGATGGGCAACCACGAGCTTAATTAGTGACTCAAAGTTAGAGGCTGCACTTTTCCAAAAAGCTTCAACATTTAAGTAAATTTTTTCTTTCACTTTAAAAATATAATTAGACTAATAATTTATATTTTTATTATGAAAGTTACTTCAGAGACATCTAGATAAACCATTTCTTATAACTAACAGCCAGTTAGATTGATCGTCTTATTCAAATTCAAACACCTGACCAGTGACGAAGCATGACAGGAATCACATCTTCCAAACTGATGGAAGGCAAATGGAAATCATTTGATTAAACCATAGTTTAATTATGGAGTCTAATTGAGGACATTGTTACTTGATCTTTAATCTCAGTATGGTCTCCCAGGGAGCCAATGGAACAAAAGGCAATTTCATTACTGCTGCCAAACATTTATGTCCAAAGTTCTTTATGTTCATTATAAAAGTTAGTAATGAAATAAACATTGCTATGGTTACCATGGTGTTAGACAAAAATTTCAACATACGCTGCTTGGAGGGATTGATCAGGCTACTTCAGATGTGATTTCCAAGGTAAAGACTGTGGTAAGGGTGACTCCTACGAAGGACTCAGCTATTACAAATACTGGCTCCCACGTTGCAAAGTCTTTTCATACATTTATTTATCCTGACCTGGGCAGAGTTCGGAAATGTATGATTAGATTAGTCGATACTGGGGAGGCAAAAAATGGTCTCCCCTCCCCCTTTCCAGAATGATACAATGTGCACAAAACTACTTTTATAGAAATGTGGGGGTATATTTTCTTTTTGTGCCCAAATGTGACTCAAAGAAATATTACTTAGGAACAGGTTGGAAAAATGCTAACAACACAGTTTCGAGGACAATTGCGTTTGTTTGACCCTGAGTCATATTCGATTGGTGTCTTTTATAAAGTTAAAAGAACCTTGTGATAAAAGTAGAATTTCTTAAAGTTTGACTTGATTGTAGTGAGTAGCCAGAATCACAAGGACACCTTCTGTGTCCGTTGAATTGTTTTCAGTATTTTCTTCTTTCTTTTTGTGATGGACGTTTTCTCTATACAAGAAAAGCGAAGCCATGATCTTATTCACTGTCTTGTTTTAACTCAGGGAAGTCAATATTCAAAGTACGTTAGTCATTTTTACCTTCAACTGGCATTATTTTATAGAACGTGAAGATCTTTTCATTGTCTTTGTCATTGAAGATAACACATTGGCATGGCCAAGGGTTCGTAATGTCAAAGTGTGCTTCAAAGAAATAGTAGAACAATGAGGATAATTCCTGTAAGTGATTATAGATAATTAGACTACATATAGGTTGGTTTGTTTTTTTTCTCCCAAAGAGGTACTGCGTTTCCAATGAGCGTATTTTGTTCCTGTGTCCTGAAGACCTGAATAATAGACTGGCTAAGCTGATAAAGTAAAGAAGCAGAGCTGAGTGTATTCCCGACTGACATGTAACCACACTACCACCGGGCATGAATCACATTGGCTTTGTAAGTGTTATGTCCTGTGTGTTTTATGATAACAATTTGTGCAATATTTAGTCTGGGTGGTAAGTGCATTTAATTATATTGTGTAGGACTTTTTTTTTCCCTCCTCAAAGAATGAAGAGAAAGGATTTGGGGTCAGTATGGCTAATTGCAGCAGTAAATATAGTAATGCTTGCTAGAAACAGAACAAAGTTTATTATGATACAAATTTGTTTCCTATCAGTCTTTCTTTCATGGAATGATATGTAATCTTGTAACTTAAAGATGTTCAGAGGATTATTTTCCATAAAAAAAAAAAGCAGATGAAAGTATAATGGAATTCTCTGACTATTATAGACTATGTCAGTTAAAAAAACGGTGGGAGAAAACTATGTCAGTCCTGCAGCAGAGATCAAAGGGGAGCGATGAAAGTGCACTGTAGTCATTTTTCCAAAAGTTTTCTATGTCTAGATCCTTGAGACTCGAAGTGTGGTCCACGGACTGGCAACAACCACGTTTCCTAGGAACTGGTTAGAAATGCCAAATCTCATTTTCCATAGTAGAGTCAGAATTGCATCTTTTTTTTTTTTAAAGATTTTATTTATTTATTCGACAGAGATAGAGACAGCCAGCGAGAGAGGGAACACAAGCAGGGGGAGTGGGAGAGGAAGAAGCAGGCTCATAGTGGAGGAGCCTGATGTGGGGCTCGATCCCATAACGCCAGGATCACGCCCTGAGCGTGAAGGCAGACGCTTAACCACTGTGCCACCCAGGCGCCCCCAGAATTGCATCTTAACAAGATCCCCAAGTAATTTGTATGTGTGCTAAATTTTGAGAATTATTGTTATATAGAGTCCTTTTTTTTTTTCCTGTAAATGTCTATAGAGGTAAACATATGACGTTTCTCTGATGATGTGCAAAAGTGAGACACCTTTGTCCTTCCTACAGGAGAGAGAGCATCGGGGTGGAACTGCTAACCCCAGACTAGATGGCTAACGTAGGAGTCCTTCTCTACCACTGGGGTGGCTGTTGTTAGAGAAGTCACCTCTTGAAGGGCTCAGAGGTGGCTCACCACCACCGTGCTGAGGTGATTTATTTATTTCTTTTCACAAGGAGTGGAGTGAAGGTTGCGTTCATTGGAGGAAGTTGTTTCTCGTGCTAGATTCGACTGTGTTGTTTCTGGTAAATACTAGTTTTTCCTTCCAAGATGTGCTTGCCTCTCAGGTAATTGGTGAGGAAATTAACTGCAGCACTCCACCGTCAAGAGCGTCAAGTGGATTCACACATTCTACTTTCTCCCCTGGTCCTAGAAATAGAGCCAATCTCTACCCTTTAGGGGTCTATCAGGGCCAGCCTCTGGGGTTTAATGGAGTTAAGTAGACCTGAAATAGACTAAGAAACTCTTCAGCTTTTGTGGGAAATGATGAATTTTCTCAGGAATTGGGTTGAGGAACAAGGAGTCAGAGTCTAAAAATAAGGTTGGTGTTTTTTTTGGTGTTAAGTTGTATAAGGTTTTAAAAAAAAATATATATATATATATATATTTTGGATACTAGTCCCTTATTGGATAGCTATACGTGTGGTGAGCAAGCATGACATATGGGGAAGTTGAATCACTACGATGTACACCTGAAAGCAATGCAACATTGTCAACTAAACACAAATAAAAAAAAACTAAAAAAAAAGAAAGAAAAGAAAGGAATATTGAAAAGTAAATAAATAAAAATAGGGGTTGTGAGAATTGGACGGTGAAATTAAGGAAGAAGGGAGATCATGAGAGGGAAGGGGTTTTCTCTGTGAGTCTCAACTTTTTGCTGCATGTTAGAATCACCTGGGAAGATTTTAAAATTTCTACTTCTTTGGCTGTACCCAGATCAATAACATTAGAATTTCTGGTGGGACTTATGTATCAGTTGCCTTGTCTTTGTTGTTGTTTTTTAAAGATCTCCAATCATTCCATTTTGTGACTAAGATTCAGAACCACTGAAGGTCGAGAGTTGTCAAGTTTCCTCCCCTTCTGTGGTAAGTATGTTCTGTGTGGGAAGCTTAGTAGGCAGGAAGTACCCAGCTTCCTGATCATTTGAGGAAAGCTCCAGGGCTGAACGAGACATGAGGCTTCCTCTGGGGATCACTAGGCAAAACATGTTCAGGCACCAGAGACAGTGTGATTAAATCCCTCTTGGTAATGTCTTCTGCTCCCTCTTCTCAACCCCTATAATATAGCAAGAAATGGTGCTGGCTGAGCATGGTAGCCAGCCTCCAAGATGGCCCCCAGTGATCCTAGTCTCCTAATAGTCATGCTCTAGTGCACTCCTTGCAGCACTCGGGGCTGACCTGTGTAATCAATAGAATATGGTAGAAGTGATAATGTGAGATACACAAGGCTGGGTCGTAAGAGGTATTACAGCTTTGGCTTTAGTGTCTTGGATCTCTAGCTCTACCAGAAGCCAGCCACCATGTTGTGAGAACACTAACAAAGTCTCATGGAGATGAACCAACTTGCCAGCTCTTTAAACAAGTCACTTTAGGAGTGATCATCCGGGTCAACTGAGTCTTCAGATAACTTCAGCCCCAGTTGACATTTGACTGCAACTTCACTTGAGACTCTGACCTAATTTATGCTTCCAGAATTCTGGTCTACAGAAACCACGAGAGAGGATTAGTGATTACTACTTTTTTAAGCTACTACACTTTGGAATGATTTGTTATATATTTAGAATGATTTGTTTGCTCATCCAAACTCTGGTTACCCAGTAAAGCATTCAGTCTGGGGACATGTTTATAAATGAGAGCATGGGAACAGAGATGAATATTTTAGCAACTAGTTGCATTCGATTCTACCTTAAATTATACTAACTACTTTGTAAGCCAAATACAGAAATTCGTGGCAAACTAGTGATGTCATTAAAACCTTAGCTTTTTATTAGGTCTTAACATGTAGCTAGACAATATTTGATACATAGACCAGCACTGTTGAATATAACTTCCTGCAACTATGGAAATGTTCTCTATCTGCAATGTCCAGTATGGTAGCCCCTAGCCAATAGTTGAGCACTGGAAACCTGGCTAGTGTAAGTGAGCTGAATTTTTAATTTATTTAATTTTAAATTGTTGCTAGCATATTGATGGAATAGTTTATATAATTTCTGGAAAGAATATGGAGATGACAAAAATATTCTGCCCCAGTCTGTAAGTTGTGAATTGAGAAATGAGTGGAAAATTCAGTAAGGGAGGCAGTTTACCTATGGTTTATTCAGTTAAAAGGCTTTTTATTTCTTTTAACCCCTAAATATGTGTCTCTTGAAGTAAATGATGACAAGCCACAAAGAAAGAGGTAATTGATAATTATCCAGTCTTTAAAAAAATGTCTGATACACATTTGTGTGTATATTAACATTCTACTTCTAATCTGCGAATTTTAGAAGTATGTTGACTATGTCTTTAACAAATCATGAGGCAAAGTGAGGTAAATAATAGATGTCAAAGTCAGATACACACAGATGTTCCATTTAAATCTACGTCAGTCTGCTACTGCCTGGGGAAAGTCAGTCTTTTCCAGAGTGCTGAAGAGAGTATATGATTTTGTTTGGGAAAGTGGGGAAAATGTTTGCAATATGAAGTCACCAAAACATTTGTTACTCCACTAAGCTCTTGAAGTCGATCTGAATGACTGCTCCAATTGCAAAGATTCAAGGATGTATTCTTCAATGTTGTGGATGGAAGACCTAAACCCTTCATCCTCCCTTCACCTGTCTTACGTTCCCCATTTCCTCCTGGGGTTACCTCCAAAATAAACTGCTTGCATTTGAATACCATTTCTGGAGGAACTAAATCAAAACACCTACTTCTGAAAGAATATTTGGCATAAGAATAAGATCAAATTTGGTGTTTCTCAGAAATATATTGACAAGTGATAGAGAGAAAACTGAAGTCCTATTTTGTATCAGTCTTCACTAAGAAAAAGGTTTTTCTAACTGGAAGGAATAGACTGGTAATTATGATATTGAGTGAGTAATTGAGTGAATTTGAGACCTAAAACCTTGACTGATTATGTCTCATTCCTTCATTCATCATCATTCCATGCAGTGGTGGTATTATGCTTGGGGCATTATTTTAGGCACTGTAGACACAGTACCGAGAAAATCAGACAAGATCTTATGCACTTATGGGCAAGGGAGAGACAGAGGACTGTATATAAAGTGAAACATAAACAAGATAACTGCATACAGTAATGTTCTATGAAGAAAATAAAACCAAAGAATGTAATAGTTCATGTATTTTTAATTTATTTTTACTGAGTTCATTCATTTAATAAATATTTGTTGCTACTGTAAGATAGCTATACTCTAATTTTAAAGAAATATAAGAGAACAAGAATTCCTGGAAAAGTCTGAAGTAGGAAATCTATTGTGGCCTTAAAAATGGTGATAAACTTATAAACTTCCTATGGAAATCATTGCCTTTTGTTTTTTTTTTTTTTTAGCTTAATACAATATTCTAGAATGAATTGCCATGCCTGTAGTTTATAAGCTTTGGGAGATACTATAATCTCTAGGAGCTTGCATCCATTCTCTCAAGATAGATCATGCTAAATTCACATGATTTCTCATTTTGTTAGAATCTCTAGAAAACAGAAAATTCCAGGGATTAAATGCATTTTCATTATTTCGATTACATCACCACATGTGACAATATCTTTTGCAAGAACATCATGGTTAGGAAGTACTCTGAATGATAAAGTTACTGATATCTAGTGCCTTTTGCCTGCTATGTGTTGGCAAATCATTTTATAGTTTTCTAATGGAATTTGACTAGTCTATGCTCTTAGCCCTGTTGGCTCAATATTTATCTAGATAATTTTGATAGAATTTAGAAGAGGAGATGCATAGGGGGATGCATAGCTAAAACTATAAGTGATACACCCAAGAATGGAATGATGTCAACCGACAGAGATACACTGGTCCAAAAGGAATGAAATGAAATTTAGCAGAAACAAATTTCAGTTCTGTTTAGGTTCAGAAAGTCAGCTCCATGAGAGTAAGCTGGCTTGGCTACAGTACAGATGACAAAGCTGTGGGACTTCCATTTGATGACAACCATGAAAAAAGCCAATAGTGTGATGTGGCCTTTCTGGAAAACAGTGTGGAGGTCCCTTAAAAAGTTAAAAATTGAGCTACCCTATGACCCAGCCATTGCACTACTGGGTGTTTACCCCAAAGATACAGACGTAGTGAAGAGAAGGGCCATATGCACCCCAATGTTCATAGCAGCATTGTCCACAATAGCTAAATTGTGGAAGGAGCCGAGATGCCCTTCAACAGATGACTGGATTAAGAAGTTGTGGTCCATATATACAATGGAATATTACTCAGCTATCAGAAAGAACGAGTTCTCAACATTTGCTACAACATGGATGGCACTGGAGGAGATAATGCTAAGTGAAGTAAGTCAAGCAGAGAAAGACAACTATCATATGATTTCTCTCATCTATGGAACATAAGAACTAGGATGATCGGTAGGGGAAGAAAGGGATAAAGAAAGGGGGGGTAATCAGAAGGGGGAATGAAACATGAGAGACTGGACTATGAGAAACAAACTGAGGGCCTCAGAGGGGAGGGGGGTGGGGGAATGGGATAGACTGGTGATGAGTAGTAAGGAGGGCACGTATTGCATGGTGCACTGGGTGTTATACACAACTAATGAATCATCGAGCCTTACATCGGAAACCAGGGATGTACTGTATGGTGACTAACATAATATAATAAAAAATCATTAAAAAAAAAAAGAAAGCTAGCATGACCATCAGTTGCATTAATGAAATATTGGGTCTAGCACAATAGAGATGATAAAAAATAACAACTTCACCAAATTCTGTTGAAGTGAGACAACTTATGGAATAAAGTGTCAAACTCCTTGCATTATATTTTAAGACAGACTTCTCCGATTGGAGTATGTTCAAAGGAAGACACATGGAATTCAGAAAATCTTAACTTTTGAGGCAAGTATGAAAGAATGGGGCATGTTTTTCTGTAGGAGAAAAGACCAAGGAGATACTTGCAGAATGCTTTTGTGTACGTGGCAAGCTTTCATGTGAAGAAACCAGAGAAGATTTTTTTATGCTGACCTAGGAGGTTAATCTAGAATAGTAGTTTGAAGTTAGAGAGATGATGATTTTGGTCTCATATGAGGAAAAAAATAGAGTTATCAAAACATGGCTAACACATGAAGGGTGTCTCCTTTACTAGAGTCATTTAATCCAAAAGCTACATCCCAGAGTGGAGAGTTGGAGCAGATGGTATACCAGTTATCTATCACTGCATAGCAAATTACTACAAAACACGAAGGGCTAGCACAACAATTTTATTTTCTTCATCATTTTGTGGGTCAGGAACTCAGAAGGGCTGGCTTGCTTGGGCAATTCTTACTTGGGGTTTCTCAGGCAGTTGCGTTATGTACCAACTGCAGCAATATGAAGTTACGTACCGATTGCAACTGTACGATGGCTTTATTGGGTTGCATGTCCAAGGTAGCTTACTCACCGGGCTGGCAGGTTTTGTGGGTAGTTGGTTGAGAGCTCAGCTGGGGCTGCCTACTGGAGTGTGTACATGCAGCTTCTTTATGCGTTCTTGTATTTTAAAAACATTTAAGGCTTTTTTATTTTATTTATTTGAGAAAGAGAGCATGAGCGGGGGAGTGGCAGAGGGAGAGGGAGAAGCAGACTCCCTGCTAAGCAAAGAGCAGGCATCGGGGCTCCATCCCAGGACCCCCAGATCATGACCTGAGCTGAAGGCAGATGCTTAACGGGCTGAGCCACCCAGGGAACCCACTTCTTTATATGTTCTCGACTTCTTCACAGCATGGTTGTGTCAGAATAGTTGGGCTTCTTACCTGGTGGCTCAGGGATATAAAAGCATGTGTCCTAGTGCTCAGGCAGAAGCTGTATTGCCTTAGAAGTCATGAAACATCACTTTTCCTGCCTTATAGCATTTGCACGTGAGTGAGAAGCCTGTTCGGATGCATGAGAGGGAGACATAGACCCCATTTTTGATGAAAACAGCATACAAAAGTTGTGGACATTAAAAAACTGCCACAGGTGAACTCTTAAGTAACTTCCAGCTTGAAGCCTCTGATTTTATGAAACTTATCGTTTTTTGTAAGATTTTAAGAGAAATAGGAGATTTTTTTATAGTTTCTTACAAAAAATTTGGTGTTGTTAGCTGGGCTCTCTTGAAATTCTTCATTGGTGTTATAAAAGAGAGAATTTTTAGCTTGATTTTATACACACACAGAGTAGATATTATGAGAAATACACAACTAAAATTATAAACATTCCAAAGTAATTTATTGGATACTATGAATATAAATATGAAAATAAAGCTCTAAAACACTGTTATAAAACAGGAGAGTTTAGATAGTTTAAGACAGGCTAGCGATTGAAAAGCTCACAGAATTTGAGATTTTTACACTTGTCTTGCTGGATAGATATAGCTATTAGAAATAAAAATTTGAATTTAACCACTGTGTTTGGTGACAGAGGAACTTCAAGTATTGTGCCTTATAGGCATATAGAGTTATGCTTATGAGGATAGAGGAACCCTTATAGAATTCCAGTTCGAATAATCATTGAAGACAGTGTGTGTGTGCATGTGTGTGTGTGCGCGCACACGCATGTGCACGTGTATGCTGGTTCCCATCAATCATCTTCTTGTTAACTTCTCAGATCCTAGACCAGCAGCTTACTATTGCTCTCATTTGCCTATAAGAGTTTCATGTGCGTTTGGGTTCTCTTGATATCTGACCCTGAACAAACCCTTACTCAACTTCTGCCACAGTAACTAGATTTTTAGCATTCTGTCTATCTCCTAATGGTATCTGAACCTTGCCATGAGTCTGCCTTTGTCTTGGTATCCTTAAAACCACCTTCATCACATTGCAGAGATCCACCTGTTATAAATTCCCCTTCTAAGATTTTATGTTTTATTTTTTAAAGATTTATTTATTTATTTGAGAGAAAGAGAGAGAGAGAAGAAGGAGGGGCAGAGGGAGAAGGAGAGAGAGAATCTCAAGCAGACTCCCTGCTGAGCACAGAGCCCAACACAGGGTTCTATCTCAGGCCCCTGAGATCATGACCTGAGCCAAATCAAGAGTCGGAGGCTTAACCAACTGAGCCACCCAGGCTCCCCTCCCCTTCTGTGATTTTAGGGAAAGGGTTTGCTTCTTCTACTGTTTTAGGTTTTGTTCCTTTTTACTTGAGGAGTAGTATCTATGTTTTCATGGAGGAGCCTCTAAGCAACTATAAATATTTGATAGAACTAATCATAATCTTCTCTTGAAGTCCCCCCCATTTTTTTCTCTCTTCTTATGATGAAAGAAAATAGAAATAGAAATTGAAGACTTGCCTTTTCCAACTATTAATTTCCCCCTTGACTCAAATTTTTGTTATCTTCTTTCATATTGATTAGTGCTTTTGGGGGGAAATATTTGCAGAAGGCCTAGCTGTTGCTTTACTGTCATGAGACTAAGTAGAGATCTACTTTGTAGAGCCCAGAGAGGATTCAGGCAGTATTTTCTTTTTCTTTTTATTTTTTTTTTAAGATTTTATTTATTTATTTGATAGAGAGAGAGACAGCCAGCAAGAGAGGAAACACAATCAGGGGGAGTGGGAGAGGAAGAAGCAGACTCCCAGCAGAGCAGGGAGCCTGATGCAGGGCTCGATCCCAGAACCCCAGGATCACGCCCTGAGCCGAAGGCAGACGCTTAAGGACTGAGCCACCCAGGCGCCCCTCAGACAGTATTCTCGAAAAAGATCTCCCTTTAAAAATCCAACCTGCTTGGGGCAGTGGGAGGCTCAGTAGGTTAAGCATCTGCCTTTGGCTCAGATCATGATCCCAGGGTCCTGGGATTGAGCCCCGTCTTGGGCTCCCTGCTCAGAGGGGAGTCTGCTTCTTCCTCTATCCTTCCCCCCCCACTCGTGTTTTCTCTCCCACACTTTTCTCTTTCTCAAATAAATAAATAAATAATCTTTTTAAAAAATCCAATCTGCTGCTCTGTCTAGCAAATACTCTGTATTTTTACTTCAATTTTATTTCCAATCTAATTTTCATTTACCAGAGCAAAATAGGAGACCTCTGCATGACAAGAACCACCAGCTACAGCTTCCTATTAAAAAACAAAACCAAAACCAGATTCTTTTTCATCATGAAATATCAGCTCAAACAGAGCCTCTTGGTATCCAAAATGCTGTGAAGAGTCATAAGAGCCAAAAGGGCAGACCTCGTAGGTCCCATGGATGGGAACTCAGAAATGGTAATTTGGATAAATAAAAAGCTGGGTTCCAAGGATTATAATGAGACTTATCTTATCCCTTAACTTTCCTTTTCCTTTAAAGAACAGAAACAAACTCATTTACAGTAAAGCTACAAAGCAATCCCTACGAGAAGTGAAAATCTGCTCCTTCACCAACATACTTCCTAGCGGAGTGGTCCCACCCCAGACTGATTTTAAACAATTTCAAGCCTTTCATGTATGGCTCGGTTTGAAGTAACCCCATTGTGTCAGATGTATCAGCCCCTCCAGATAGAAGCTCAGCATTCAGGCCAACATTTGGCCAATGTCTCTAAAGCCTGGTCAAATTGATTATTTTTTTGGAAGCCGAAGCAGAGATGAAATATGGTTTGAGATCTTGTGCCAAATTTTTCCTTGAAAAAAATCAGAGAGCTTACTCTTGTAAAATGTCCAGCAACGGAGTAAGAAAGTAAAATAAGCATATTCTTCAGCAATATATGTGCTCTTATTACAGTGTCAGTGGTACACATGCTGTAGGATTCTTTATCCATTACCGGCAGTGATGCCCATTGTATCACCCTCGCCAAAAGAATGTCAAAAAGGTGGATGTAGAACAGGCTCTCAGGAGGTCGTTATTGCTCAGTAAGTGGAAGAGCTTGACTGGACTCAGGAATCGGTACCTGAAGAATATTAGTTTACTTTGTGCAGGGGCACAGTTTGCCATCCCATCGCCCCCGGACAGCTGGTGAAGGACCCAGAGCCTGGGTTGTGGGGCTGCTCATGGCAAGAGGTAATTGAAAAGATGAGAACAAAGATTAAACCTCCTCTAACTAGAAACAGTGTCTGAACTAGAGGTAATAGAAACACAGTTTCCAGAATGCTCAGATGAATTGAAACATCAAAAACAATGTGTTAACTTTTACCTACTTCACAAGAGATTAACAGAAAGTCGGTCATGTTCACCAATGGAAAAGAAAAGATCTTTATTTTCGAATAGTGACAAGTAAGGTCATAGTTAAAAAAAAAATCAGCTGAAAAAGAATTTATTTTCTTTGCAAAATTAGCACACGAATAAAGCACATATAATAAGAAAGAAAACAACAATAAAAGTAAAACACGAGCAAACCATGATTTTAGATTAAATAAGAGTTGATTTTTAATGTATATGTAAGTTTTTACCCACATACTCTAAATATAGGGTACGTAGCAAAATAGGTAGATGTCAGGTTGTACTCTATCTTATGCATACTTTTTAGACATATTTTTCATGTTACATTTTTCTAAGGACATTGTTTCCATTGGTTATATGGTGTTCCATCATAAAGATGGAAAGAACCCACGTTGAATATTTAGGTTTTTCTATCATTTAAAAAAATTTAATGAGCACTACGTGGTAAATAAGCTTGTAGATTAAGTTTTATGCTGCTAATGATTTTTTCTTCTTAGGGAAAATCCCTCCAACTGTAAAGCCTTCAGTGACTCTACACTGCTGATAGGATAAAGATAGGTTCTCTTACTCTGTCTGATATTTTCCTCACTCTCTCAGATCCAGCCACACCGGACATGTGATTAGTGTGCTCTCGAAGTAGTTAAGCTTTCTGGCATCTTTGCACCTGGTGAGAGGGCATTCCCTGGGCCCCTCCGTGGTCGACTAAGGCCATGTGACTAATCATGACCTTTTAACCTTTTCCCCTTAGCATGGTGATTGGTAACTTGCATTCCAGGTAGTGGTTGCTTTGTTAGACTGTGTTCCTGAGTGACATGAACAAGGAGCAGAGCTGATGGGGGAAAAGTCAATTCACACTGGTTAAGAAATGTGAGTGAGAGGGGCGCCTGGATGGCTCAGTTAGTTAAACGTCTGCCTTCGGCTTGGGTCATGATCCCAGAGTCCTGGGATCGAGTCCCGATGGGCCTCCCCACTCAACGGGGAGTCTGTTTCCTCCCTCTGCCTCTGCCCCTGCCCTGCTCATGCTCTCTCTCTCTTTCTCTCTAAAAAAAAAAAAAAAAAAAAAAAAAAAAAAAAAAAAAAAAAAAAGAAAAACAACAAAGAAATGTAAGTGAGAAAGAAATCTTTGCTGGTTTTTAAATCATGGAGATTATGGGGTTATTTATTACTGTTGGATAGCAGAATCTATGCTAACAGATACACTGGCCTTTATAGTCTACATTCCCTCGCCTTCGTCATGTTATTTGTACATGGTATTACATTTTCCTGGTATTTCTTTTCCTTGCCTAGTAAGCATTGACTTAATGCTTTATAGAAAGTTGCATCTTTGGAAATTTTGTTGGAATTCTGGGACTACTCAGCTTATCCTTATTATAGGCACCTCTAACTCCATATAAATCCTTTTCAGTGCTTGTCACAATCAAACTTTACATTGTTTGCTTTTTTAAGTGTGCCTGTTTGGGGGAATGTCTACCCTGTCTTGAAGATCATAACCACTGTGAGACGTAGATGTTTTACAATGTGCTTGGCACACAATAGATACTGGATAAAATATTGGTTTAATGAATGGATAAATGCTAAGATGTATTCCTAAACTTTTCATTGTCCAGCCAAATTGATCTCCTGAAGATTTCATACCACACCGCACAAAAGTGAACATTCTCTGTTATAAACAGCTTCCCAATTTAAGAGGCAAAAAAATCTCATTGCTCATTGTTTTAATTTTAACTGTTTCCATAAGAAGAAAGGCTCATTGGCCATTCAGATTGTTGGTGGCCTATTCCTATTCTTTGCTCAATGTGAGTTGGGTTTCTATCACTTACAATTGAAAGGGTACTGAATAATGCAAAATAAAGAGTAAATATAGCTTTGTTCTGCTATTAGACAGTGAATGCTCTCTTTTACTCTGGATCTCTGAGCCTCTCTCCTTTCTCCAAAACATTCTAGGAGTGCCAAGTTCAATGACCTTGAGAATATTAAAGTTCTTCAGCAGTTAGTAATAACGTAATATTTTGACTCCTTCTCCACTAATTTTCCCTCTGTAGAGAGTGTCCTTGGGTATCCCTCAAGGAGATCCACGTGACTGACAGGACACTATTAGGACATTCTAGAGTTTATGGCTATGAAGAATTATTATTATTATTTTTAATGTTTTTTTATTATATTATGTTAGTCACCATACAGTACGTCCCTGGTTTCCGATGTAAAGTTTGATGATTCATTAGTTGCGTATAACACCCAGTGCACCATGCAATACATGCCCTCCTTACTACCCATCACCGGTCTATCCCATTCCCGCACCCCCCTCCCCTCTGAGGCCCTCAGTTTGTTTCCCAGAGTCCATATGAAACAATTATTAAGTCACCAGTTCTTTAGAATCCTGACACAACACATCTCACCCAGCTCTGGATCTCACCTGTGAGACTAATTAAACTCAGTCATGTACGTACCATCCACAGCCAGAGAAATTATAGCCCAGTCCTTGCTATAATACTGATAGCATGGCATTCTAAGAATTAATTTTAACCGAATTGTTTTCTTTTCTCTGGATGCAAAATATGAATAAAAATTCATTCAAAACAGACCAATTTATCCATGCTCTTTAGTTCTCTCTCCTTGGCAAACTGCACCCTTTCCTTCTAAAAGGGTGCTTTCTCTATAATTTACAAAAAGATTAGTTTCCTATTAAACTTTTACATCTTCAGCCCTGTAATGTAAATTCTACTCTCTTGGATTTGTAGCAAAAGTTAATTTCATATGGATTCTATTTCCTAGTGAAAACGTGAATTGTTTTTCCTTTGGTCACAAAATGTATACATATACCTCCCTAATTTCATCCTAACATCTGCCTGAAAATCCCAGTGGAACAACCTTCGCAACGCTGACCTTCACTGTAGTCTTGCCCTCTAGAAAAAAAGCAGACTTTTTCTTTTGTATTTCCTTTATTTGACACTTGTGATCTTTTTCCTCTAGACTTTAGTTTTGTTCAATTGATTGCCCTGTTTCAGTGGAGTAAAGTGCATTTCCAGATTTATACCGCACAGTCTGTTATAGCGATATGTTGAAGGAATTATTAATAAATATCTCCTATTTATTGTGCATTGTTTCAGAAAGCAGATGCCTGTGGAGAGGAATGACACCCGTGCCCATCAGATTCATTTAGTGGTCTTGGTGTGTGAGTGTGCCTGCCATGTCACAATCACCATATCCTTTGCCTCGTGTTGCACTAGTGCACAATATATGACTGTTCTACGTGCCACACACATGTGCCACAGATGGTCACTTTCAATTTCAGAGCTCAAATGTAATAAATTCAGCACATTAATATTTGGCTAAGATTAAGTGCTGGGAGGCTACCACGGAAAACCCATCAGTCAAGTTCATCTCTAACCAGGAAGTTGTGATTCCATTGCTACAAAATAAACCTTTGTTATGCCTTCTCCTTGGCCTCACCACCTTTTCTCTTCCTTTGTGAGTAAGATGTAAATCTAATCCACACGCTAACATTTGCTTACAAGCTGTGCAAAAGAACTCAAGGTTTTGGTGTTTGGTTAAAACAGACCGTTTGGGGAGACATTCTACTCGCTGTCTACATCAGAGCGGGTCCCGCGTTTCTTTTTGCCCTCTGGACTTTGCATTAATTTTACATATTTATTTTATATTTTATTGAGTGCGGTGGAAGGTAATCATATCACCATCTGCAGCTCCACGAGAATCACTGTGTTGATGGCATAATGTGAGAGGTTTGGTGGGAAATTTGATTTCTGTACTCAGGCCAAGTAAAAAGACATCTTCAGATGGAGGGGTGATAAGAAATACCAGATAAAATTGGACAAAACTATCATAGAAACTCCCATCCATCCTTTCTTGCCATCCTTCCACTTTTTTTCTTTATTTCTCTCCATTAACAACTTATATTCCAAAGTTTATAATTTCATGACATCCTTGCCAAAACCCCACCTACTTACTCCCCTTTTATCCACAATTACCTAGTACTATCTTACTTCCTAGTGAGCCCATACTTGCACAGATAAACACTACACTCATGTTTTGCCATTTCATGAGTTGCACGTCCCTGGTCACGAGTCTCACTAATTCTTCCATGTGCTCAGCCCTGTTGGGACAGTCAGTGGTCCACTCACTCTTCCTCTGCATCATGACTGTGTCACGCCATCCTTGCTCTTCTCCATTACCCAGCTTCTCCTCCTCTTTATTCTCAGAAGACCTCACCCACTGTTTAGGTGCTAACCTTCCTCCCAGAGTTTGTATGTTGTCTTTCACAGCCATCTTGTTAACTTCAGCTGTTTAGCCCTTTCTCCCGAGAATCTTTAGCCACTCACTCTTACCTGGATCCTTTCCATTGTCCTTCAAACAGAAGTGTCAATTTATAGACTCTCTGTCCTATTCCATTGATCTGTTTATTTTTCTTTACCAATACAGGCTATTTTATTTTCAGTATCTTTGTAAGAAGTATTTAGGGGGGCCTGGGTGGCACAGTCAGTTAAACCTCCAACTCTTCATTTTGTCTCAAGTCATGATGTCAGGGTGGTGAGATCAAGCCCCACGTGAGGCCCTGCTCTGGACATGAAAACTGCTTAAGATTCTTTTTCTCCCTCTGGGGCATCAATTTATTAAGCATCTGACTTCGACTCAGGTCATGACCTTGGGTCCTGGGATCGAATCTTGTGTCGGGCTCCCTTCTCAGCGTGCAGTCTGCTTGTCCCTCTGCCCCTTCCCCTGTTTATGCTCTCTCTCTCTCTAAATAAATATAACCTTAAAAAGAAAATTCTCTCTCCCTCTCCCCCTGCCACCCCTGCCAGTGCTTGCTCTCTCAATCTTTTTCTCAGAAAAAAAAAAAAAGTCTTTATAAGAAGTTTTGGCGGGAGGTGGGTATGAGCAAGTTCCCTAGCATTGTTCTTCTTCAAGATTTTCTTGGCTAATTTGAATTTTCTTATCAATTTTGTAATAAGCATGTCAACCCCCACACATACACACACCCACATACCACACTGACATACGTGAATACACTTTTCTGTTGGGATTTTGATTGTGATTGCATTGAATCTTTCGATCAGCTTGGGGATGGCTGGCACCTTTATAATATCGAGTCTTCCAAACCGTGAGCATAATACAGCTCTCCATTATTATGTAGATCTCCTTTAAGGTCTCTGAATGAAAATTTTATCATTTTTTCCTTGAGAAACTTTGCATATCTTATGCTAATTTATGTTTTAATATTTTTAATCGAAAGCAGTATCTTTCAACTTCTTTTTCTGTTTGTTGCCTATAAACAGACTATAATTTCACTTTGTATATTAATTTGCATCCAGCCATATTTCTAATTCACTCACTTATTTGAACAATACCTTGGTAGAATATTTGGATTTTCTACATGTAATCATATTATCTGTTAATAATCATTATTTTTTCATTTTTAAAAATTCTTGTTTTTTTGTTACTTTTCTTTTCTTTCTTCCTTCCCTTCTTCCTTTCTTGAACTTGGGGAAAGAAACTAGTAATTTTGAGACTTGAGAAGGAGCCTAGCAATTTCGTATTCATACTTTTTTTCACTTACAGAGGGCCTTCAAAACTGAATAAGTTTAAGAATACCCAAACCTTGTCACCTCTGAATGTAATGGTTATAATGGGTGAATAGCCACAGTTTTGATGTGTTTATTTTTTAATGTTTAGGGAAATAACAATAGTGGCAGTTGAAATGAATATGGCAAAATGTCAACAACTGATGATTTTCTTGAGGGGCATTAGGGTTATTGTACTATTTTTCTCATTTATGTTTGAAATTTCACAGTGAAATTTAAAAATACATTAATAGATTAGTGTTCTACTAAAAGACAAAGATTGTCAGATTGGAAAAAAATTCTATGTGATGTTTATGAAAGACCCACCTAAAATAAGTATGTGGAAAGGTTGAAACAAAAGGATAGGGGAAAGAGTAATCATGCAAATACAAAAGAAAATGGTACACTTGTAGAAGTATACCATATAGTGGACTTTAATATAAAGAGGGCCAACTCACAAGAGAGGTAAAATAATTCTCAATGTATAAGGCAGAATCAAGTTTAAAGATTATTTAATCTTTTCCTTTAGGTATCTTTTTGAGAGCAGGGAGTTGGTGCATTAGTTATCAAGGTAGTATGTGGGGTCTTCTGTGTCGTTCTACATCATTATGAGTCTCATTATGTACTTAGGAATTTGTACATATTCAAACGTGTGTTACAGACAGGGTTATTTTTGACAGTCAAATGAGCTCAAAGTTGGCCAACGTGAACCTCTTTAAATTTTGATCCTTTTACACAGACTGACATGTATGTTGTTTGGGTGTTCAAATCAGTTATCACTTTTTCTACTTGGTATTTTTCCAGCTTAGAATTTTTTTGCTTCCCCTTCTTTCGTCACTTCTTTTGAATTGATTTTTTCTTTCCAGGAAGCTCGCCAAAGCTGAGTCCAGGGTTTTATCGTGGGTCGGTCATATAGGCATGCAGTGCCCATGTGACTGACCTCAACTACTTAGACTCTGATCAGAAGTCAGACTGACATAGCATGGCCCAAGGTTTCAGGCATGCAAAAAAAAAAAAAAAAAAAAAAAAACAAAAAAAAAAACAAAAAACCAAAAAACAAAAGACACTCTTATGGAGCAGGGTATTCTAAAGGTTCAGAGATTATCTCCCAGGATCCAGTCAGGGGCTGGTCCTGAAGACTGGCCTTTCTCTGGAATGTGTGGATTTGAGCTGTCCAGGCCTGCTGAGTTAACCCCTTCTTGCTCACAGGCTATGGAAAATAAATAAAAGTTCAGGGAGTTAAAATACTACTTTATCCCACAGTTGTTAATTAATATACTTTTAAAATTCACCCCCCTCTAAAATATGCCTATAAAGGAAAATGTTACTTCTCAGCTTCCCTTATTGAGAGTGTCCTCCTCCGGGATGAATCTTCTCTTTTGTCTGCTTGCTTTACACGTTTCAGTAACGTGATTGTTACCGGCTTACGGATATAAATATTGAAATTATTATTAATTATGATAAAAGCAAATGTTAGTGTTCTTGACCCCATCCTTTTAGGTTCTACCTCCACCCCCCCCACCCCAGTTTTTATCAGATTCTCTCCCTGCTGAGTCTAGGAGCACAACTGCCTTTGAATTGTTGGAATGGGTCTAGGCCCTGGGGAGACCTCAATGAGTACAAGTTATCTTTAGTTCCACACAGACATGGAGAGAACATTCACTGTATAGTTTATGGCACATCTGACCTAACTGAGCACCAAAGCATCTTGATGCCCTAATCTCTCACAGTCCTTGCTGCAATACGGTTTTCCTATGCTGCTTGTAGCCCATCCCCCAAGGCTCGGATTAACAGGAACGAGGCCGACCCACCACACCCATCCCGGCAACCTTTCCTTCCTGCGGATTTCTTCACCTCATCCAACTAGCTGCCTGGCAGCTTTTTATTTTTCTGATCATCTGATATGTGGGCAGATGTTACAGTGAAATTGGAAGGTTGGTCCCAATGATACCAGATTAGTGTCAATTTCTGAAAAATCTTGGGAATCTCATTCTCTTCTTACACAATAGAGAAATACACCAAGCGTGACCAATGCACTTTGAAGCAGGGGTTCCCAGACTTAATGCTTAAAAAAAAAATAAAATCAGTTAATCTAAATAAATGTGGGAGAATCTAATAGAATTTCCATATTTTTTACTTTTCCAAGNAAGAGTGTTACAAAGTACAGCTATCATCTTCTATTCATCTGTTTATTCCTGCTTGTAGAACACAAGTATCTGTACAAAAGAGTAGGCAGAGCCTACTCTAGCAATAAAAAAATATTTATTTAAATGAAATAAACTCAAATTCTTTAAAAATGTATTTCATTTTATCTCAGGGTGGTGAAAAT
This sequence comes from Ursus maritimus, assembly GCF_017311325.1. NCBI lineage: Eukaryota > Metazoa > Chordata > Mammalia > Carnivora > Ursidae > Ursus > Ursus maritimus. The sequence goes on from NW_024424675.1 coordinate 15,594,783, forward strand.
TCTGCTATGGCCCAGCTCTGTATGGAAACCAGAACATGACTGTCTTCTTACAAATTGTTTTGGTCACTCTTGTCTTCCAGGGGCCTAACTCAAAGCCTGGCCCATAGTAGGTACTCAATTATTGGACAAATTAATGGGTGAGTGAAGCAATGCATGGGTAAAATGCTAAGCAATAGATTGCTACTATTTTACCAATTCTTTTTATTTTATTTTATTATTTAAAAAATTTTAAATTCCAATGTAGTTAACATACAGTGTTCTATTAGTTTCAGGTGTACAATATCATGATTCAGCAATTCCATATATTACTCAGGGCTCATCAAGATAAATATACTCTTAATCCCCTTCACCTATTTCACCCATCCTCCCACTCACCTCCTCTCTGGTAACCAGCTGTTTGTTCTCTAAAGTTAAGAGTATGCTATAAGCAACTAATAAATCGTTGACTACTACACCAAAAACTAATGATGTACTATATGTTGGCTAACTGAAAATAATAATAATAATAGTAGTAGTAGTAGTAATAATAATAATAATAATAATAAAGAATTTGCTTTTGGAGGAAGCTGGAGGGCTCAGCGGGTTAAGCTTCTGCCTTTGGCTTGGGTCATGATCCCAGGATCCTGGCCTGGAAACCCGAAACAGGTTCCCTGCTCAGCAGGGAGTCAGCTTCTCCCTCTCCCTCAACCCCTCTCCCCTGCTCGTGCTCTTGCTCTCTCTCTCTCTCAGATGAATAAATAAATGAATAAATGAAACAATGAATTAAAAAAAGAGTTTGTTTTTGGTTTGTCTCTCTTTTTTTTTTTTTACGTTGTTCGTTTGTTTTGTTTCTTAAATTCCACATATGAGTGAAATCATACGGTATTTATCTTTCTCTGACTGGCTTATTTTGCTTAGCATTACAGTCTCTAGCTCCATCCATGTTGTTGCAAATGGCAAGATCTTATTCGTTTTTCTGGTTGAATAATATTCCACTGTGTGTGTGTGTGTGTGTGTGTGTGTGT